>NW_027496735.1:0-202883 GCF_021521415.1 Bidens hawaiensis
TCTCCTTGGGCTTGGACTTCAACTCTTGCTCCATTGCCCATAAAGAGACTAATGTCCCCTTTATTGAGTTGTTTACTTCTTTTGAACCCCTGCAACAAATTGCAAATGTGAGTTCCACATCCGGTATCAAGTACCCATGTATTTGAAGAAATAACATTTAGTTCAATATGTATAGTAAAGATAATACCTGAGGTATGCCCCGCATCCCTCTTATCTTTTAACGCTTTGAGATAGGTCGGACAATTCCTTTTCCAATGACCTATCTCTCCACACTCAAAGCATGGATCTTGCGCCGCAACCTTTTGCTTCTTTTCCTTCGGTTTGATGGGCGTGATGGCTTTCCTCTTTCCCTTTCCTCGGACGTGGCCCTTGCCCTTAGCAACACTTGCTTTGGGGTTGGAGTTATGTCCCCTTTTTCCTTCATCGATTGTTAGAACGGGTAAAGCCTTTTTACCCATTCCCGCTTCGGCCGTTCTTAGCATTGCGTGAAGCTCACCAATGCTTTTGTCCCACCCATTCATGTTATAATTCATGACAAAGGTTTCAAACCTTTTGGTCAAAGAGTTGAGGATCAAATCCGTAGCCAACTCATTAGACACGGGACAATTCAACCTACGAAGCTTTTCGATGTAGCTTTTCATCTTTAGGACATAAGATGAGACGGTTTGGGTTTCCTCCATACGACATGCATGAAACGCTCGAACCGTTTCGAAACGTTCCGCTCTAGCTTGTTGAAGGAACATTTCCTTCAATTGAGTTATCATGTCGTATGCCCCATGATGCTCGAAATCCTTTTGGATTTCGGGAATCATAGTCCCTAACATGAGGCAAGAGGCTTGCACCGAATCTTTGGTGTACTTGACCCAATCGTTATAAGCCTCCTCATCTTCCACGTTAGCGTCATCGGGAATGGGATCGCTAAGACATATGATATCTCTTCTTGCTTGAGAACTATTCTCAAGTTGCGATACCAATCCATAAAGTTATTATGGTTTAGACGATCCTTTTCAAGGATGGTTCTTAAGGATAGGTTACGGGTGTTATGGGTAGAGGTGTTTGCATTGTTAGCGGCCATCTACAAAATTTAACAAAGTTCTATTTAGTATTATAATCAATTTAATTATTAATACCCTTTTATTCCAGATTTTAAAATAATAATTAAATTCTAGAATCCAACGATAAATCAAATTTCGGTTAGGTGACCTTTATCCCGTTATTTGATTTAACAAGGTAGTCAACCTTGACAATTGCAACCCTTTGCAACTTCTAGAGGTATGGGACCATTCGAAATCCTTATTTCGTGTTGGCATGTTTATCCCATCAACACCATTGGATCCCATGCTTAGGTGACCTTTATCACATGGTTTCCAATTCAAGTCGTCCTACTTGTATAAACATGTAAGATTAACATACAAGTGGTTAGGTGACCTTTATCCCACAAATATGTTAATATTACCCTAAGTATATTAGTTTGCTCAAAATGGTTAGGTGACCTTTATCCCATTTAAAGTTCCCTAATACGTTAAGTGTCATACAAAAGGATGGTGTTAGACTTGTTTCTTTGGTAATTATGAAAAAGGGATTTTAAATTTTCAAATATTCAAGTTGAAAAACATTATGCCATATCCTAACATGCATTTAGAAATATGGCGATTTTGAAAACCAATTTTCAAGGTTCTAGTTATAATAAAACCAATTTTATTATAAGTGAGTGATCGCTTAGTTTTAATAAACCCATTTAATTAAACTAATTGACGCGATATTACCAAATATATATTAGAACCCGTTTTATGCTTGTTGTCGTTCCTATGTGACGGTTGGGTATCCTAATATCTATCAACCACACATTACATAAAGTAAAACAAACAACCAAGCATACACATGCAAAATATAGTCATAACCGAAAACCGCTAAATTTGACCATACTTGTTAGCCGAAACAAGTATAGGTCATAAGTCACACCTAAGGACAAAACATGACACAAGGATGGAATGTTGACTCCCACTTGATCTTGCATCCAAATGCTTAAAGTATCCTTTCCAAGTTGTTGTGTTCTTGTTGGGCTTGTTAATGGGCTCCAAACTTCCAAAAGTCTTCTTGGCCCAAGAGTGAAATTTATGGGCCTAATGGGCTTGAATCCCATGATGGGCCGGTGAGGCCCAACAAGCCCAAAATTTCGGTCCAAGGCCCAAATCCACCAATTCTTGCATCTTCAATTTTTACAACATGTATCCTAATACATATTTTTCTAAAATGAAGAAAATGCAACTAATCTACTTATTACATACCATTTATGAACAAATAAATTACACAAGCCTAAAATTATGAATTATTACAACCATATTGAATAATAAACATAATCAACATACACAAAACAACAATCAACACATCCAAGGTCTAGGTTTCGGTTATGACACATCCAAACATACCAAATGTTCTAAGCATGCAACCTAAGCAACCAATGCCCAAAATATCACAAAGACAAAAGGTGCCCCCCCCCCCCCCCAAGAGCTACGGCCACCCCCCCCCCCCCAAAATTTACAATTTTGATATTTCAACATCCAAATGTTAAATGGTTTCCTAAGATCTTTCCATGCATGTCAAGATCTTACAAAACCATGAGGGGTAAAATCCACCAAATTTTCGGACCCCTTTTTCACCCATGAAAAAACCCGAAATTTAGGAACATGTAAGGAGCATAAGTCCTTGTAACCGGCTCTTGATGCCATTGTTGGGTTTTATACAAGATTATCAAAGTTCAAGTTAACCATATTTAACTAAAAATGCAACGGAAGCAAGTGTTTTAAAACATGTTAATGAACATACCATTATGTTAAAACTAAAACCCGAAGCCAAGGATCAAAATTACAAGAACAAGATGCTCACAAAATGTAAATTGTACCTTCTTCTACCTTTAGAAGAACAAGTGAGTTGTTGAAGGGGATGGTGGATGAATGACAAGCTCCAAAGAAGAAGACCTCAAGAGTGTGATACCCCAAGCTATTTGTGACAACACCAAGTTGCTTTGCTAGGATTTATGAACACAAAACAAGCTCACAAAGCTCTCCTAAAACATGCTGCTGCTGCCGTGAGTTTTTGGAGAGAGAGAGAGAGATTTTGAAGCTTGAAAACACTTGAAAAAGATGCCAAGAGTAGGACCAAATGCATGTAATTTGTATGGAGAGTTTTTAAAACAAGATCACCTAACATGCAAAGGAAGCATGCAATTTAATTGGACCAAAAACCCCCACCCACATGGGGTGGCCGGTTATACTTATTTTTTTTTTTTTTTTTTATTTTTTTTTTTTTGTTTTGTTTTAACCATTTAAAACATCTCCATTCATTTTATAAAACTCATTTTTATAAAATGTACATACATTTATATAATTATTTAACCAATTAAATAATTAATTTATATAAACAAATTATCCAGATAATTTATTTAAATCCTCAAGTGTGTTTGTTTAGAAAACCAATTTTCTAAACATGTAGTGTTCGGTATTCGTTTAAATGATCAAATCATTAAAAGAATACATTTGGTGTTGTCTAGCTTGTTATTGGGTATGACCCGACTTGGATCAAACACAGTTAGCCACATTAATATAAATATGTGTCTCGGGCATATGAAATTCCAACAGATAGCGACACAGTCATTTGCTTTTTACACTGCCATGTCACCAGCCTACTACCAAAGAATTGATAGCCGACGGTAGTAGATTTGGCATTCAGCTTGCAACTACCATAATCCGAGTACGAAAAAGCTCTCAGCTCAAATACATCGTCTCGAGGATTTCAAATACCGACCCCTGGATTCCCCTTAAGATACCGAAGTATCCTCTTCACCAACGTTAGGTGAGAGACCCTTGGACAGGATTGATATCGGGCACAGAGACAAGTCGGATACATGTTGTCTGGCCTAGACGCAGTAAGATACATGAGGGAACCAATCATGGAACGATACATGGTTAGTTTTCGAGTGACTTACCAGGTTCTTAGTTATGGAAATGGCAGCAGTATTATCTACAAAAATAGGAGTAGTAAGAAAATTCAATTCGTAGTCGCGCATTTGTTGTTGTATCAACAAAACCTGGGAACAGCAGCTAGAAGTAGCTACTTATTCGACGTCACAGGTGGATAGCGACACAGTCGTCTGCTTCTTTGTCGGTCCCCTCGATTTCAGTTGGATCTTAATCAATCATGTCATAACTCACACGATTAATCGTGTTGACAAGAGAGTTAATGACGGGTTGCTATATTTAGAAAGATATCTGTTTGTTAAAGGCGGAATCAATAACAAACATACGGTTGCAATGAATAATCAAAGGTAGAAAGCACACTTAAGATTCACTCAAAATATTTCCATTTATATAATATTAATCATACAAAAGGATAATCGATTTAGGGTTTTCTAGGAATCCTAAGACAGCCGTCACATAATATTCCTTCAATTATTGTGTCTGTCTTATCCGTATTGTGCCCCCTTTGGCCTCCTTGGCGGCGTGCCCTAAATATTCTATTTATAGGCCTGCCAACCTAGGACAACTGTCATTCCTTCTAGAAACCCCCAAATACAATCATACATACTCAGATTACATATTCAAAATAAACTAAGTGTAAAACAAGTCTTCCTGGTAGGCTTTGCATCAATCTTGTCTTTCCGAGTATGCTCGGCCATCCTTCATAACTTGGTAACATAGAAGTGTGCTCGGGATCAGTTTCCGGGTAGACCTTACTTAAAGAGTATTTCACTAAGTAAAATACTCACCGAGTAGACTTCAGTCTTCTTGAATTTGCCAGACTTTGCCCGACAACTTCTTACGAGCAACCTTGTTTTTCAATGATCCATTTCAGCTCTTTGCTATAAAATAACTTATTGAGCAAAGTGTACTCGGGAGTACTGTTCCTTGCTCGAGCTGAACCTTACTCGATATTACTTAGAGATATTTCTTTAGATTATCAAGCATACTTGGATCATACTTATTAATGAATACCTTGCCCGGTCTTCCAATCACTTGGCTTCTTGGACTTGGTTAACCAAACCTTACTCGGAAGAGTAATATACTTGGCTTCTGAAGAACAGACTTGCTTGATAAAGTGAACCTTGCCCGGATTTACATAAACTAGTGAACCCTACTCGGAAACACACTAATTTGCAAACCCTGCTCGGATAACCACTTAAGAAAACTATTTGAAGTAAACCTTGCCCGGTAGGCAAAATATCGTACTCGGCCAAATAAAAGCTTGCTCGGAGGTCTAAGGTGTGCTCGGATCCATTACTTAGCAAATACAGAGGAGGTTGAGAAGATTCCAATCTTCCATATTCTTCATTTAGGTAAAATCTCCTTATTTGGGTCAAACTCTTGACCCAACAATCTCCCCCTAGATTGGAACACCTCAGCTGACCCAAAACATTTCTATGGTTACTTACACTTAGCAAAAATACACATCAAATCAAAATTCAAAATTACATATTCAAATAACATAAGCAAATTACATAATCAGTTGTCATATTTACCCTTTCTGACCAGTTGTCAGTGGGATTCTTCTTCAGATCTTCCTTTACTTGCTCTGCCCATTTCTTGGCAGCCATTAAAGCAATGGACTCACCAATCTCTTCTTCAATCATGACATCAATATTCAAGTTGGCTGGTTCAGCAGTTTCATATGTTTGACTTTGGGGTTGAAACATGCTAACCACCATAGCTAAGGAATTATCAACTTCCTCAGCTCTATTCATCTTAATCAATTCCTCTATCACCTCTTGATCAGCCACATCATCAAGTATTTCTTTTGCTATGTTGGCTTCATTGATTAAGATCTCCTGCTTGGAGGAAAGTCATCAATTTCCTTTTTCAAGAGCTTCCAGTTCTGAATCATGCTCTACCCTCTTGGAACTTTCTTCTTGGTCAGTTTCTGGTTCAGTGTATATAAGTTCCTCAGTAGCAGCATTTTCATCAATGAATTCTTCAGTTTATGGATCAGTGACATCAGTAAGTACATCAGTAGCTAAGGAATTAGTATCTTCCTCAGTTCTCCTCTCCTCACTACTCTCTTCTCCATCTCCTTACACATTCATAATCATATTCAATGCATTCACATTCTCACCTTCTACACCTGAGACAGTTGGCATAGAATCATTCTCCCCCTGATTTGAGGCAGCTGAGGTCTTCTCAACCTCCTGCTCCAGGGCTTGAATTTTCAAGTTTGCCTGCACCAACTTCTCTAACAGGATCACATTCTCCTGTGTTACTTCCTCATTCCTTCTTCTCAACTCAGCATTTTCTTTCATTAGGGTCAGAAGGTCAGTTTCTGTATGTGGTGATATAGGTGGTGTTGTGAAGAATTCTTCATAATCAGGTTGTATCTGTAACATGTATTTCCTGACCAGCAACGGATGCTTCAATTCTTTTACCATTGATGTCTTCTACAAGTTCTGTTGATCTCCAGAAATCAAGTGAGTGATTTCTGTAGATTACAGGATTTTCAGTAAGAACAAAGTTGACATTTGATCGGGCCATCCATCTGATCATTGGTGCCACAGGCTCATTGTCAGGTGTGACTTGCAGAAGTGCACACATATTATGTTTCTTTTCAAAGAAATACTTTGGCTGTTCTTCTTCTGCCATATCTGAATCACATAATCAAACATATTCGAAGTGAAATTAGTCATAAAGTTCAGTACTTTAGATAATTTCAAGTTATAAAAAATGAAGAAGAAAGAAAGAAATCTTCATGAACCTATTCTTCGACAAATCAATAACCCGAAATACTAGATTTCTTGTGAAATTAATCACAATGCAAATAATCAAGTATAATCATCAAATAAACATCCTTACTAGGAATCAATTAAGATCCCCACATAGATTTCTCAATTTCAAAATTAAACTTATCTAGCATGAACCCTCATAAGAATCATAATCAATTTTATCATACTAACTAACATATTCAATCAAGTAACACATTCATTCAAGTATTCTTGAAAATATAATGTGCCCGAGCAACCTTTCTGATGTAAAGTGTGCCCGAATAACAATCTTATGCAAAGTATACCCGAATAACCTTCATATAGTACAAAGTGTGCACGAAAGCAAAGTGTGCTCGGAAGCAAAGTGTGCTCGGAAGCAAAGTGTACTCGGAAGGTTAACTTTTGAAATTACCAAGTATATTGAAGGAACACAAGTGTACCCGAAATATAAAGTGTGCCCGGAAAACAAAGTTTGCCAGAAAACACTTGTAATTTCAAAGAAATCATAAACACACATATCACAGAGCATGCTCGGAATGAAATTAAAAACACATTAACATTTAAGTGTGCTATAGTCTCAAAATTTCATAGAGCTTGCCTGAAAATCCTATGTTAGCACTAAGCTTGCTAGGATAAACACATTCAATCATCAGGTATGCCCTTACTCGAGGTATTTCAACATGTCAAACCATACCCGAAAAATGACAAACTTAAATAGTAATATCTAAGCATGCCCGGAAAGATTATCAAACCTTTCCTAATGACATATTCACACAAATCACATAGCTTACTTGATGTACTTAACTAAGTTCATAAAGTTCGCTTGGAATCACAATCAGCATATAACATGCATAGCTTGCCCGAAACAAGAATTTCTTGTTAAAAGCTAGCTATAACAACACATAATCATCTCAAGACTTCAAGCTTGCTCGGGAAATGAGTACAACGGTGTACTCTACCCGGAAAGTGTAAACACTTCAAAGTATGCCCGAAAATCATAAAGTTAGTCAAAAATGACTAAGCTTACTCGTAAAGTTTGAAAATTATCAAACCTTACCCGAAACAACATATTCACACATAATCAAGTCAAAAATGACTAAGATTACTCGGAAAGGTTGAAAATTATCAAACCTTACCCGAAACAACATATTAACACATAATCAAGTCAAAAATGACTAAGCTTACTCGGAAAGTTTGAAAATTATCAAACCTTACCCGAAACAACATATTCACACATAATCAAGTCAAAAATGACTAAGCTTACTCGGAAAGGTTGAAAATTATCAAACCTTACCCGAAACAACATATTCACACATAATCAAGTCAAAAATGACTAAGCTTACTCGGAAAGTTTGAAAATTATCAAACCTTACCCGAAAATACATATTCAAACAGTTTGTGCCCAGAAAGGTTATAATGCATCAAACCTTACCCGAACTTACATATTTAACCTATTTTAGGCAAAATGCAACACTTTTTGACTTAAACCACTTTGTCAAAATATATTTTTCTTTTCAGGTCATAGTTTAAGAGCAAATGGTGCATTTAGAGATCAAATTTCAGTTATAATTCTCTTCAAAACAGTTTCTTCCATTTACTGAAAAGATCTCAAGAATGAGATCATATTAACTAAGTAGCTATCTCAATACTTCACTCTCAGCATTATTATGACAACATTGATAGGTTAACAGCAGGTATAAACTTAGCATGAATTTCATCTCTTTGGTGATATGATTTAGGTTCATTTAAAGCATAATGCATTAATGGTTAACACTGTGCTATGATGCCTCATATCTCTTCTCAAAGCTTATTTGGCTTTCCCCATATCACCCCAATTTGACTCCAACCTCCTGTATTTGGTCAAAAATAGTTTTTGTATGACAGAACTTATTGTATTTTTGTATTTTTGGATTCAAACATATATAGAGCTTGAACATTGGACTTACTCTTAGCAACATGCCTTTCATTCAAGATGAGACAGAATTTGCCAACATCTTTGTAGTTCTTGTTGTAACCCTCTTGTTTGATAAAATATTTAAAACACTTATCAACTTTTGGTTGATTTATTCATTCTTCCCCTTGTTTTTGATATTTTCTCAAATTTTCTAAAAGTATGTTCTTTGTCATATTTAAAGATGTTTCATTTTTTGGTTGACCAAATAACAACAGGCTCGTGTATGACTGGGTAATCACTTTTCTGCCATATCATTCGGAGAGATTTATCTTGAGACATGCAAAGACAACTATGCATTTCCACATAAAGATTAGCATATTCATTATGTTTATATCACCCTAGATGTTACATCATCATGGGAAAGCAACCATACATGTTAATGACTATACTAAGGTCTTTTTAGCCTGTTAATTCCATATGATCAGCTAAGTAGTCAATGTACTATCATTTCCCATAAAAACTCAGTTTAATATTCAATCACCCCAATATCTCTTCATTGTCAGGTTAATGGCTATCCTGTTTGACCAAAAGTGGTCAACAGGACCAAACATACATGTGAATATATGTCCTTTCAAAGTCAGAGCTATCGACATAGTTTTAAGTGAAGGAATAAGAAACAAGTCATAATTGCCCCAAATGCATTCAGTTTTCAGGTCAATGGCTATCCTTTGAATCTATAGAGATTTAAGGACCAAACATACACAAGTGCATGTCCTTCCAACTGGGCAAATGACATAATTTTCAGCAAAAACAACTACTTGAGACTTTTCCTAAAAAAATCCTTCTTTTAAGCTTCTTTAAAGCTTGAACTGAATAATCTTATCATATCTCTACACCATTAATCAACTTGCTCATGTTTTGACCAAAATAAAGTATTTATGCCAAAATTCATTATAAAATTCATTGAATCACTTAATTTTGACATAAAACACAATTTGACATAAACAGTTGCATCACACAATCAAATCTTAATCATTCTTAACATCATCATGAAAAACAGACTGTGCTTACATTCAATGTCTATCCTATCTTAACAACATCAGAATATCAGATAAAGAATATATTCAAGTAACCATAAACATGTGATTACTCATGACATCAGATAAGCATTCAATTTCACCCAAACAGATCAAACTACTTATCATAACATCAGATCAGTTAACTTGATAGTCAAGAATTATCATCAATTTCAAACAAATTGCACAGATATTTACTTAAGCACCTATCAGTTAACTTCAAACAGTGACAAATTCAAACACATATTCAATCAACATTCAGTTGAAACATATTCAAAACATATTCAATCAACATTCAGTTGAAACATATTCAAAACATATTCAATCAACATTCAGTTGAAACATATTCAATCAACATTCAGTTGAAACATATTCAAAACATATTCAAACAACATTCAGTTGAAACATATTCAAAACATATTCAATCAACATTCAGTTGAAACATATTCAAAACATATTCAATCAACATTCAGTTGAAACATATTCAAAATATATTCAATCAACATTCAGTTGAAACATATTCAAAACATATTCAATCAACATTCAGTTGAAACATATTCAAAACAATAATCTCTAATAAAATAATCGGTTATCATAGAGAGACACACAACCAGGCACACATCCTTAATCAGATTTCATCAGAGTTGATCATTCCCAGGGCTTTCAGAAGAAAGTTGAACCTGGTTCTATCAAGTGGTTTGGTGAATAGGTCAGCCAAATTGTCATTGTATCAACCCTTTGCATTTCAATCAAACCTTTTTCACTACAGTCTCTGATGAAATGATGTCTGATTTCAATGCGCTTAGTTCTGGAATGTTGAACTGGATTTTTAACAGTAAAATATGCAGCATTATTGTCAATAAGAATAGGGGTGTTCAAGAAATTCAAACCATAGTCCAGCATCTGATGTTGAATCCATAGAACTTGTGCACAGCAGGCA
The DNA here is from genome assembly GCF_021521415.1 of Bidens hawaiensis. Taxonomy (NCBI): domain Eukaryota; kingdom Viridiplantae; phylum Streptophyta; class Magnoliopsida; order Asterales; family Asteraceae; genus Bidens; species Bidens hawaiensis. The sequence goes on from NW_027496735.1 coordinate 10,656, forward strand.
GATGCAGCAACATATTCAGCTTCTGCAGTAGAGATAGAAACTGTAGTCTGCTTTTTACATTGCCATGCCACTAGCCTTTCACCCAAAAATTGGCATCCACCTGAGGTTGACTTTCTGCTCATGTTGCAGCCATCATAGTCACTGTCTGTATATGCAATCAGATCAAAAGCTTGGTTCTTTGGATACCAAATCCCTAAGTCTGGTATTCCCTTCAAATATCTGAATATTCTTTTAACAGCATTCATGTGGGAGACTTTTGGACTTGATTGGAATCTTGCACACACACATACAGCAAACATGATATCTGGTCTTGTTGCAGTCAGATACATCAGAGATCCAATTTTGGCTCTATATTCATGTTCATCTATAGGCTCCCCATTTTCATCTGCAATCATCTTTTCTTTGGTTTCCATTGGAGTTGAAGCAGTCTTGTACTCATGACAGTTGAACTTGTTCAAGATGTCCTGCACATATTTGCTTTGATGAATGAAAATCCCCTCAGCCTTCTGTTGAACTTGCAATCCTAGAAAGAAGTTCATTTCTCCCATAGAACTCATGCTGTATTTGGACTTCATTACCCCTTCAAACTCCATACACATTTGTTCATTTGTAGAACCAAAGATGATGTCATCCACATACAATTGTACTAGAAACAAGTCTGATCCCTTTCTTTTGTAGAAGAGTGTCTTGTCAATGGCTCCTCTTTTGAAACCATTTTCAAGAAGATGATTTGACAGCTCATCATACCATGCTCTAGGAGCCTGATGCAATCCATAAAGGGCTTTGTTTAACTTATACACACTGTTTGGATACATTGGATCCTCAAAACCTGGAGGTTGAGCAACATACACCTCTTCATCAATCTTTCCATTTAGAAATGCAGACTTAACATTAAGCTGGAACACTTTAATGTTCTTTGAGGCAGCATATGCAAGAAAAATCCTGATAGCTTCAAGTCTTGCAACTGGTGCAAAAACTTCCTCAAAGTCTATTCCTTCTTCTTGAAAACATCCCAGTGCTACAAGTCTAGCTTTATTCTTAATCACTAAACCCCTTTCATCCCTTTTGTTTCTGAACACCCATTTGGTTCCAATTGCATATCTGTCAAATGGCTTATCAACAAGATCCCACACATGCAGATCTCTAAATTGTGCCAATTCCTCTTGCATTGCTTCCACCCAACTATTATCTTTTAATGCTTGTGCTATGTTCTTTGGTTCTATTTGGGATAGAAAACAAGAGTAAAGACAAATGTTTGCAATTTTGGAATGACTTCTTGTAACTCTTTCATGCAAATTACCAATGATGTTTTCAGAAGGATGATTCTTTTCCACATAAGGAGTTTGAACAATCATATTTGTAGACATAGTTGTGTCAAGATTTGACTCATTGAGTTCTGGTTCTTCAATGATCAAATCAGTCTCTGCATCATGAAATTCTGGTGCTTCAGCATTATGTTGTCTTGAAGTAGATGCACCATTATTTTCTAAGTTCAATCTTTGAAATAGATCTTGAAATCTTGCTGTAGATGCAGCTTCTTCTCCACTTGCTTGGTTGCTTGTGTCACCCTCATTCTGAACTTGATCATTTTGTGCATCTTGATTGTCTTGATTGTTCACAGTATGATTATGTTCAACATTGTGATTGTTTTCTTGATTAGGTTCACCAATATCACATGAGGAGTTCTTCACAAAAGTATATTCCTTTTCCTTTTCAGCAACCTTCTTCCATAATTCTTCCAAGTCCAATGACTTCTTTTTCTCTTCAAATTCACTGGTCTTGTAGAAAGATTCATCAAAGTCTTCAGGATAAATCTTGAAAGACCTTATTAACTTCTCATGATCAAACAACCATGTTGCACCATCAACTGTATTGAATTGATTATCATTAAAAATGATGTTAGAAGATTCTATAACACTCAAGTGATCTTTTACATAGACTCTGTAGGCTTTTGAGTGTGTAGAATGTCCAACAAGAAACAATCCAGGGACTTTGTTTGAAATTTGTTCAAATAGTCTCTAGTGTTTAGTAGAAAACATTTGCATCCAAAGGGCTTGAAAAACTTAATGTAAGGCTTTCTGTTGTGAAATATTTCATATGGAGTTTTGTTAAGCCTTTTGTTGACAAGTACCCCTGTTCTGAACATAGCAGGCACTATTTATAGCTTCAGCCCAAAAAGTGACAGGCAGATTAGCATCTGCAAACATGGTTCTTGCAGCTTCAATAAGTGTTCTGTTTCTTCTTTCTGCTACACCATTTTGTTCAGGGGTTCTAGGAGCTGAGAATTGTTGTTGTTTTCCTTTTGCTTCACAGAATTCTTGCATAACTCCATTCTTGAACTCAGTGCCATTGTTACTTCTCATCATCTTGACTGTCTTATTCAACTTGTTCTCAAACATTGTTACACAACCTTTAATCAACTTTGCAGTCTCATCCTTGGTACTTAGGAAATAAACCCAAGTGTATCTTGAATAGTCATCAATGATCACCAGACAATATCTTTTCTTCCTAATACTTGGTATACTCACTGGACCAAAGAGATCCATGTGAAGTAATTCAAGTACTTGATCAATTGAGTTGATGAGTTTTCACTTATGAGTAGATTTGTGTTGTTTTCCCTTTTGACATGAATCACAATGATCTTCCAACTTGAATTCTCTTGTAGGTAAGCCTATGACATGCTCATCTTTGACAAGTCTATTCATGTTCTTCAAGTTCACATGACACAGTTTCCTATGCCACAATTTTGATTCATTTTTAGTGGCTTTGGAAACAAAACATGCACCTCCTCTTGAAATAGCCTCTTTTATATTCTATTCATACAAGTAACCATTTCTTGGTGCCATCATCATAATCATTTCAGGTGGAATTACAAATTCAGGTTTTAAAATGAAACAGTGTGAATCATCAAAACTGACTTTGTAACCCTTATCACACATTTGTGATATACTCAGCAGATTGTACTGAAGACCTTCAACATGAAATACATTATCAAATGAGACTTTCCCATTTGTTAAGATTCCTTTTCCAATAATCTTTCCACCATTCTCATCACTCCCAAGAGCTACTGGACCTTCATACTTCTCTTCTAATTGACAAGATATCTCTTGTCACAAGTCATGTGCCTAGAACAACCACTATCCATATACCATATGTCATTTAGAGGAGTGGACTGTTCCTGCACATACAAGGAAAATGTGATTAGTTAAGTGATGAAGTGCAAGCCTTATCAACTTGCAGTTCATCAGATTCAGTTTCAGACACAGCTTGGGAAGTGAGTGTTGTTGGCTTAGGATCTTCATGAGCCAATTCTAAGTTGTCTGAATAATCAGTTTCATAACCACACTCTCTTGGAGTTTTGACAAGTGAGGTTGGGCAGTGGTATTCATCTGAGTCAGTGGCATACTCCTTTATCACATCGTCCTTCTTCTCAGAGTAGTCTCTCACATCAGCAACTTGCTCAACCTTACTCTCAGTCTTAGATTTCCAAATGAAACCATGTGGTTCATATCCATGTCTTAATAGAAACTTCTCATCACCAGTGAGTTCTGTTGGTTTATTTCTAGAATGTGCATCTTTTCTTCTTGTCTTCTCACTGCTTGATGATCCTTGTGAGCTATCAGATTTGACTGATTGAGTATCTTGCATGATTTTCATAGACTGATAGTTCTTTTTGGTCAATTTCTCATTCTTCTTAGGAGATTTACTTCTTCTTGCTAGTTCAGCCACTTTCTTTTCAATCCTCGTCTCCTTTTCGGATTTTTTCTCTTCTTTGTTCATGGTTTCATTTCCACACACCTTTTCTTTTCCCAGATATTCATCATACTTCTTTTTGTACAGGACAAAGTCTTGCCCATACTTTGTTCCATATGGTACATGAAATGGTTTGAATTTGAATCTTTCATTACATGAGTCTGTGTGGTGACCATATTCATCACACCTTTTGCACCAAACCTTGCCTTTGAATATTTCATGTTCTTTTGGTTTCTTGTATCTTTCACTTGGCTTAGGTGTCTTGACTCCTAGAGTCTTCTGATTCTTTAAACCATCAAAATTAATTGAAAAAGGAACAAATTCCTCAATCTTGATGTCTTGTCTTTCAAGTTTGCTTTTGACAAAGACAATCTTCTCCATAATCATAGGTTCTTCATCACTGCTTTCTCTAACCTTTGACTGTCTTTTCTCATACTCTTTCATAGTTTCCACTTCTCCAACATCCAACACCTCATGACTAGAAAAGATTGGATAAACTGGGATAAATTTTTCTGTATCAACTTCTTCAGTCACCATCTTCTTTTTTTTGTTTAGCTTTATCTTACCCAATACAGCCTTGCTTGGTGGTCTGACTGCATTGTAGTTTATCTTCCTCATTTCACAAATATCAAAAGAAACTTGTTCTCTTTTCATTTTATCATTCTGTTTCTTCAATCTTGGTGGGACTGGTGGATACTTTGGAAGTTTATCAACTGATTCAGGTTTCTTATATTTTCTTCCTCTTTCAGCAGCTTTGATCTCCTTTTCAGTAATTTGATCACTCAAATCACTCAAATCATCTTGATCCAACTCAACTGAATCAAAGTCATCCTCAGAGACTTGAACTCCAATTGACTTATCCTCTTTTACTTCTTTCTTAATCACAAACTCTCATTTTTCATTCATTTCTACCTTTTTGTACAAATCAACAAATTCTTCCTGGTCTTGAAAGACATCTCTGAATTGTTGCAAGTATGCATCTCTTTTCTCTTTGTCACCTTTTGGCATGAAGTTGTTGTTGAATGGAGGTGGTACTATTTTATAATTGTCTTGTTCCTTCACCTGGTTCAGTATACCACATATGTTGCATGTTGAGATCAAATTCTTCAGAAATTCAGTTTCAACCTTTAGTCTTGTGTTTTGCACCTTTTCTTCAACCAACATCTTCTTTAATCCATCAATCTCAGTGGTGTATCTGGTTTGAGTTCTGTAAATGATCATGCAATCATCTTCAAGGCTTTTAATCTTTTCATCACTGATCATCCCACTTGCCTCATACTCATTGATGATACTTTGTTTTCTAAAACACTCACTTTCCAGCTTGCCTACTTTTGTTTTCAATTCAATGATAAGTTCATTTAAATCAACTGTAGGAGCAGAGTGTACCTGAGATGATGATCCCTTTTCTTTCTCAATTATGGCCATGAATGCCACATTTTCTTTCATGATATCATCTGCAATGTCCTCTTCATGATTGCTCCAATCAAAATTTCCTTCATGTTGTGTAGTCACTGCCACATTTCCTTGATTTCTGATCTGATTTTGATTTGCTGGAACAGGGTTGTTTGGAACATTTTGAGCTGCTTGAAGGTTTTGATTGTTGTTCATATGAAAACCTTGAGTCTGTTGCATACTTTGTTCTTGATTATTCATTTGAGGATGAAAGTTGTTGAAGTTGGGATTGTAATTGTTGTTGGGATTGAAGTTGTTGTTGTTAAAGTTGTTCATTTGACTGTTGTTGTTGTTGAATCTTGGCTGATTTTGTTGGTAATGCTGCTGACCTCTTGGTTGATTTTGTTGATATTGATGTTGACCTCCTGGTTGTTGATTCTGGAATTGATTCATTTGAACATTTCTTGGTTGATTGCATTCTCTTGCAAAATGACCAGGTTGCTGACAATTGTAGCATATTGCTTTTGACTTGTCAAATCCAATCCTGTCATTAGGACCAGAAACCAGAGACCTACCAGTTCTGTTATACAGCCTTTTACTTCTCAAACCCAACATGGCAGCTTGCCACATCAAATCCATGTCTTCCAAGTCATCTGCATCAATTTGTTCTAAATCATCTTGTACCACACTTGTGTGAATTATATTCTTTGCAACAAATGCATTATATGACTCAGTAAACATAGACAACAAAGCTTGTGTTTCATTGCTTTGACCATGTCCTGTGCCAGTATTAGGAACATTTCCACTTGGCTTGGAGGCAGAATCAGTATCATCAATCAGTTGCACGTTGAACCTCTGCTGATTTCCTTGATTACTTGTGCTACCTCTAATGAAAGATTTTGGAGTAACAACATTATTTTCAGCTGGTTCTTCAATAATGGGAATTTGCTGTTGGTTCTTGGTAGACAGATTTTCCATAGGTGCAATCAATGCATTTGAAACATTGAAGCGGGGTCTATCTTCCTTAATCATCTCATTCTCTATCATTTCAAGTTCTGCAGCCTGAAGAAAGCATACCACATCATCCAATTTCAATTCATTGAAATTTTGCTTCTGAAGGATGAATTTGCAAGCAGTATACCATTCTTTTGGCATTGAGTTGAGTAACTTTGTATTCAAATCAAAGTCAGTCATTACATAATCAGTTGTCCTCAACTCATTCACAATACTTAGAAAACATTCTAGTATTGATTTCAACCTTTCTCCATCCCTATACTTGAACCTTTCCAACTGTTGCTTCAATCTTTGCTTCTTTATGTTCTTTAGTTCAGTATTCCCTTCATACATTTCAAGGATAGCATCATACATTTGTTTGGCAGTTGTGTGATGAGCCACCTTGGTCAGAATCTCCCAAGACAAACCTAGCTTAATCATAGCTAAGGCTTTGTCATCCACCTTTCTCATTTTTTCTCTTACAGCAGCAGTTGCAGTTGCATTTGCACCTTCTTCAACAGTAGTTTGTGGACTATTCTTGATGGAGTTCCACATATCAATATCATTGTAGCATACGGCTGCTTCAAAGAGTACTTTCCATTTGATAAAGTTTTCCTGTCCATACAACCTTGGTATCTTGTTAGTAGACACCTCTTGTTCCTCATATCCATGCATTTTGAAAAATTAAAAATCAGTTTCCTTAAAAAAATTTCAAAATAATCAGATCTAAAAACAGAATGCTCAGATCTGATGTGTCTGATGTGATTAGAACAAGATTTAGATATAAAGATTAAAACTTTAATTGAAATAAGGAAGAGAAAACACCGGTTGATTGTAGATCTGGAAGAAAACTGAAAAACAGGGCTGCTGACGTCACAAATCAATCGAACAGTGGTCTGCTTACGTCATTCTTCTTCAAATCTTCAATCAGCAACAATCTTTCTAAAATAGCAGTAATACAGCTCTGATACCACTTGTCGGTCCCCTCGATTTCAGCTGGATCTTAATCAATCATGTCATAACTCACACGGATTAATCGTGTTGACAAGAGAGTTAATGACGGGTTGTTATATTTAGAAAGATATCCGTTTGTTAAAGGCGGAATCAATAACAAACATACGGTTGCAATTAATAATCAAAGTAGAAAGCACACTTAAGATTCACTCAAAAGATTTCCGTTTATATAATATTAATCATACAAAAGGATAATCGATTTAGGGTTTTCTAGGAATCCTAAGACAGCCGTCACACAATATTCCTTCAATTAATGTGTCTGTCTTATCCGTATTGTGCCCCCTTTGGCCTCCTTGACAGCGTGACCTAAATATTCTATTTATAGGCTTGCCAACCTAGGACAGTTGTCATTCCTTCTAGAAACCCCCAAATACAATCATACATACTCAGATTACATATTCAAAATAAACTAAGTGTAAAACAAGTCTTCCCGGTAGGCTTTGCATCAATCTTGTCTTTCCGAGTATGCTCGGCCATCCTTCATAACTTGGTAACATAGAAGTGTGCTCGGGATCAGTTTCCGGGTAGACCTTACTTAAAGAGTATTTCACTAAGTAAAATACTCACGAGTAGACTTCAGTCTTCTTGAATTTGCCAGACTTTGCCCGACAACTTCTTACGAGCAACCTTGTTCTTCAATGATCCATTTCAGCTCTTTGCTATAAAATAACTTATTGAGCAAAGTGTACTCGGGAGTACTGTTCCTTGCTCGAGCTGAACCTTACTCGATATTACCTAGAAATATTTCTTTAGATTATCAAGCATACTTGGATCATACTTATTAATGAATACCTTGCCCGGTCTTCCAATCACTTGGCTTCTTGGACTTGGTTAACCAAACCTTACTCGGAAGAGTAATATACTTGGCTTCTGAAGAACAGACTTGCTTGATAAAGTGAACCTTGCCCGGATTTACATAAACTAGTGAACCCTACTCGGAAACACACTAATTTGCAAACCCTGCTCGGATAACCACTTAAGAAGACTATTTGAAGTAAACCTTGCCCTGTAGGCAAAATATCGTACTCGGCCAAATAAAAGCTTGCTCGGAGGTCTAAGGTGTGCTCGGATCCATTACTTAGCAAATACAGAGGAGGTTGAGAAGATTCCAATCTTCCATATTCTTCATTTAGGTCAAATCTCCTCATTTGGGTCAAACTCTTGACCCAACATTCTTACAATGTCATGTCACCAGCGTACTACTAAAGAATTGACAGCCGGCGGTGGTAGATTTGGTGTTCAGCTTGCATCTATCATAGTCAGAATAGAATATGCTCTCAGCTCAAATACATCATCACGAGGATACCAAAGAACGACCCCTAGATTCCCCTTAAGATACCGAAGTATCCGCTTCATCAACGTTAGGTGAGAGACCCTTGGACTGGATTGATATCGGGCACAAAGACAAGTCGGATACATGATGTCTGGCCTAAATGCAGTAAGATACATGAGGGAACCATTCATAGAACTGTATAGGCGTGCTACTTGGCCTAAAAATGTTTCATTAACCATCTCCCGGTGGGATCAGGACCAATTCCATGATTAACCGGTATAGGCGTGCTACTCGGCGATGAGTCAGCCATGTTGAATCTTTCAAGGATATCATTGACATATTTTGTTTAGTGAATAAAGATCCCATCAGACACTTGTTCGACTTGCAGTCCTAAGAAAAACTTCAACTCGCCCGTAGCGCTCATTTCAAATTTTGACTTCATAACCTCCTCAAGATCTTTGCACAAAACATCATTCGTTGACCCAAAAATGATATCGTCCACATAGACCTGGACTATCAAAAGTTGACCATCCACTTCCTTAGTGAAGAGAGTACAATCCACGAAGCCACGAGCAAAGTTACTGTCTAACAGATGTTGAGACAATGTGTTATACCAAGCTCTCAGGGCTTGATGTAGACCATAAAGAGCTTTGTCGAGCAAGTACACTTTGTCCTTGTGAATTGGATTGACAAACCCCGGTGGTTGTCCTACCAAGAATTCTTCACCCAGTTTTCCGTTCCGGAAAGCAGACTTAACATCCAACTGGTAGACCTTGAATCCCATCCAAGATACAAAGGCTAAGAAATTTCTAATTGCCTCAAGTCTAGCAACGGGAGCATAGACTTCATTGAAATCAGTTCATTCTCTTTGATTGTAGCCCAGAACCACTAATCCAGCTTTGTTTCTGACAATTATACCATTTTCGTCCGTTTTGCACTAGAAAACCCACTTGGTATTAATGCATCGTTTGTTATCTGGTAGATTAACAAGCTTCCAAACCCCAAGCTTTTCAAATTGCAATAGTTATTCTTGCATTTCATTGACCCAACTCTCTTCAGTCAACGCTTGTTTGTATGTCTTTGGTTCAATTTGTGAAATGAAACATTTGAATGAGAACCGATTCTGAAAAGAAACAACTTGAGAATAGTAACAACTCAGGCTTTTATCAATTTGGCTTCGAGTACGAACACCAGAATTTAGATCTCCAGTAATATTATCTTCCGGGTGATATGATAAAGTTCAAGGCATAACTTCATCTAGAACTACCACATTATTCGGAATATTCATTACGTTTTCATCAGAAAGCTCCGCATCAGAAAGCACAGAATCAATAGCAACATGATCAAAAATAACTGAATCAGGTGTTGGTTGAACCAACGACTCAATCACATTAGTATGATCTTCACCATCATCGTCAAAAGAATGTGTTGCCGGAGTATCATCCACATGAGCATCATCTAAAATCGGATCTTCAATAAAGATTGGAACTTCTTGTTCACCATTTTCTTGATAAACTTCTCCAGAATATTGTTGAAATAGCAATGTGGCCATTACATCAGATACTTCTTCTTCAGGTTAAGAGAAACAGTTCCACAAACTATCATAGTCAAACATCCATGAATCACCCTTTCTTTGAATGGGAGTTGCATATCTTTAACAATCCACATGTTTTACTTTCACAATACGGTTGATTCTAGGTAAAAATATTCTTCTTAATGGACTAGCATAACCCACGAAAAAACCATCCACGGACTTTGCACCGAATTTACCATCAGGATCCAGAACAGTGCATTGGGATCCAAACGGCTCAAGCCACCTCAAAGTAGGATTACATCTATTAAGTAGCTCAAAACATGTTTTGCCATACTTCTTTACAGTCAGGACACGGTTAAGAGTGTAACAAGCTGAAGCAACAGCTTCAGACCAGAAACTCATAGGTAACTTCGAATCTGCCAACATCGCTCTAGCTGTTTCAAACAGAGTACGATTCTTTCGTTCAGCAACACCATTTTTTTGTGGTGTATAAGGAGCGCTAAACTCATGAAGAATACCCCGGTCATTACAGTGTTGAAGCATACGATTTTTTCTGAACTCGGTACAATTGTCGCTTCTAATTCTTCGTATTGTCAAGTTGTATAACATTTCAAGCTTTTTCAATAAGATCATCAAATTGTCATACGTTTCATCCTTTGATTCAAGAAACATTACCCATAAGAAACGTGAATAATCATCAGTGGCCATCAAGTAGTACAATTCCCCAGTGATACTTTTAACATTCACAGGCCCAAATAGATCCATATGAACCCTCTCAAACGGTAAATTGAGTGTATTGACAGCTTTTGTCGGATGCGACTTTTTCTTTTGTTTACCTTTCGTGCAACTCAAAAATTCTGAACTCAAATGAAAACCTTTAAGATTCACTCCATCAACCAAATGATTGTGAAAAAGAAAGTTCATTTCCATTGATGTGACCCATGCGACGATGCCAAAGAACAGATTCCTTTTCAGATGATTTGGTTACAAAACACTGAACAGTGCCTTGTGTCGATGAAGCAACATTCATATTAAGCACGTAAAGATCATTTTCTCTTGGTGCTTTCATCAAGATCCACTCTTCTGGAATCTTATACCCAGGTTTGAGTATCAAACAATCTTGATTTGCGAAGTGAGTTGAAAAGCCTTTATCACAAATTTGCGATATGCTCCGTAATTTGTTCTCCAGCTCAGTGATGTAGTTCACATTTTCAAACATTACTTTCCCATTCGTTAACGTCCATTCTCGAACAATTTGTCCTCCTTGATTTCCTGCAAACCCCACATACCCTCCTCGAATAGATTGAACATTCTTTAGTAAATGAAGAGTTCCAGTCATGTGTCGAGAAGCTCCACTATCCATTATCCAACGTGAATAACTGGATCTTGAGAGCCCTTACAAAATTTAGCAGTTCATTGAAACAAGGAAACCCAAGCCTTCTTGGTCTTGGGTTGTTTCATTTTTTTTCATTCAAAACGTCCTCTAAATCATCATATTCAAAATCAGACAATGAATCATCAGACGAACATGAACTCGATGAAACAACTTGTTCATCAAGATAATTTTCAACCATATTTAAAGACTCAACAGATTGTTCATCAACTTGATCAGTTAACAATTCAGAAAATTGTTTATCAGGTGAATTAACAAGTTCATCAGGTGGCTTAACAACTTGTTCATTAGTTTTACCCTTTGCCACCCAATTCTGACCAACATAACCTTTCTTTCTATAAAAACTATCATTTTTCTTAACATATGAAGTTTCACAAACTTCAAAGATCTTTTTGACCAATTCCTTGTCTACACCTCTCTTTAAAATTTTAACAAGTGGAGGTGTAGGTTTAACCACAGAAACTTTAACATATGGCTTTTTATTCACCACATGTTTACCTTCTTGAGAAAATCTTTTAGGACACGAATAGAACAAGTGTCCTTCCTAATTGCAACATAAACACTTTCTCTTATCAACAAATTTGTTAACAAGATGACCATGATTCAGCTTTAAGTATGTATAACACATCATTTGATTGCCTTGTAAAGATAGCCTCTTTTTGAGCCTCAGAGGTCTCACATTTCACAAACACAACCTTTTGAAAACCATTTTGTGATTTTTCAGACTCTTGAGTATTCTCTTTGAAACCAATACCAATCGTTTATAAAAGAACTAGTTTTAGCAAATCTTGAATTTTGATTATCATTTCTACCAATTTTACCATTTGATTTGGGTTTTGTTTTCTTTTATTGATTATCACTTTTAATACTATCTTTTGATGAACTTTCAGATTCATCCAGCCCAAATTCAGCAGTTTTCTTACCAATCTCACTATCACACTCAGAACTATGAACAGATGAAACACCGTGTTCATCACACATAGTATCATGTTGTGGTGTATCAGACACCACATTCAACTCCTTGATGAATCCTTCTAGTTCTTTGGAACATAAGAACTCCAAATAGGAGGCAGAACAACACGATATTTTGGAATCTCATTTGGAATAATGTGATTCAAAACATATCTAGAAGCTGAATAACTTGTCATTTTTGTTTCAACACGTTCAACTTCAATTTTAATCAATTCCAATCCCATTTTTAATTTAGCTTTTTTATCTACATGTCTATTAATGGCAATTTTCTTGTTACTAAAAGTGTGAGTGAGCATTGTAATAGTTTTTTCATCTTGCAAAATTTTGTTCCACAAATTTTTCTCACGCTTTTGAAGCTTGTCATAAGCCTCTTTCACATTTTGAAAATCAAGAAACATTTTGTTATAATCATTTTTAAGCAAGTTAAAATCTGTTATTAACGAATTAATAACAAATTCTTTATCTTTATGTGATTTACAAATGCGTTAAATTTCATCAGAAAAAATTTTTACCTGACTGGCCATGTTAGCTTGAAGTACAGAAGCATCATTCTCAACATGAAAACCTTCTTGATCAACCATTTCAGATTTGTCACTTGATTCACTCTTTGATGCAAAATAAGTCTTACTACTTTCTTCCTCTAGCTCATCATCACTTTCAAAATCTATCTTCCCATGTGGCACTTCTTCGCCATTGAACCAACCTACAAAACTTTTAAAGACATCAGGTGGTAAATATGATGTAAATAATTCATTGGGAATAGATTCAAAGCTTTTTGGAGACTCCTCAGAAGAACTTTCTTCTTCAGTTTTCTTCATTCCTTCAATGACACCTCCAATTTATTCATCAATTTTGTCATCTTGTTTTTTAGAACATTCACCAACAAATTCTGCCACATTAGCTTTGTGAATCACCGAGTTCCATTTGAATCCCTCATCATGTTGAGCATGACAAGCCTTTGAAGAAGAAGCTTCTTGTTTCTTTTCAGCTTGTGTTGGTGAGCTTTGATGATAAATTGCTTGTCGGTTGTAGTTTCGGCTAAACGGATTAAGTGTTGAATCACTAACTTCAGGATTGGTACACTCCCTCTTGAAATGTCCTTTTTCTTTGCATCTAAAGCATTTAACCTTTGACTTGTCAAAACCCAGCTTAGCAGTAGTTCCATCCAAACAATTTTTTGTTGGGTTTTAATAAGATTATCAAAGCCATATAAACCTATTTATATGAAAAACGCAGCGGATTAAAAGTTTTAAATCTTGTTATATTGATTGATATAAAACCCGTTTTATATGTAAAACCCAAGCCCCGGATCCATATACGAATTACATGCATACCAAAACTATCAACCATAGGGGGTTTATGTAATACAACCTTTCAAGAGGCAAGAAGATGAAGGAGATGACGGTTTGAATGGCTAGCCTTCAATGGAGAAGATGTAACATCCCGAAATTTCTATAATAATATTATATATATTATTTGCGTCGGGTGAAATAATTGAGTTAGTGGATAATAAGAATAATAAATATAAAGGATAAGTAGGCTAATTAAGGGGAATTAATTATGGACCAAAAACAAGAAAGATGGGCTTTGAGCCCATGGGCTTAAGGGAGTATAAATACCCCCTTAAACCCTAATCTTTTCCATTCCATCCATCTTATCCATCCTAATCTCTACACACTCAAAAACACACACATACTTCCTACACCATATACGGCCGCGAGCTAAGGAGCAATCCGAGACCAAACCGAGCCTATAACTTAATAGATCTTGAGCGTGAAAGCAAGATACAAGATTTTAGTTCATCACCAAGCTAACCGTAACCTTAAAAACACGTAAAGGTATGTCCTTTATCCTTAAAGTTTACATTTTTATGAACGGTTATCCGTGAAACTCGAACCTAGCAAAGATCGGGTATAAACGAGTATTAAAGTAGCAAACTTGACGTTAAAACAAACCTAACGAACCTATAAACATGTACGGTTCGTTTAAAGTAAACCTTAGATCTTGTGTTGAACGTTTTTAGCTTTAAGGTCCAAACTTTATACTTTTCTGGGCCGAGTTTTCCCCGATATCGATCATGGAAATGTTCACGGGGTTGGTTAATATCATTTCAAGGGGTTACACATTAAAATGAAGATGATTATGGGGGTTAAGGACGAACAGTAGCCGCTGCTGGGCAACTTCGCCTTCAGCCAAGTTCGCCAAGACAACTTCGCCTTCACCCAATTTAAGTTCGCTTGCAGCCAAGTTCGCCAAGGTAACTTCGCCTGCAACTAACTTCGCCTGGTGATAAGTTCGTTTAATGTTAAGTTCGCTTAACACTAAGTTCGCTTACAGTAAGTTTGCTTAATGTTAAGTTCGCTTATTGTTAAGTTCGCTTAATGATAAGTTCACTGGAGTTAGCAAATTGGAAAATAACTTAAAAACCTAATGAAAAATGTGTTAAGACAGCTCGACCCCAGCCAGGGGCTCTGCCCCTTGGACCCTACTGGGGGCTGCCGCCCCTAGAACCCCGCTGCCAGGGGCGCTGCCCCCGGACCCCCATTCGTTGTGGGTTATATAAAGATAGAAATACAACATGAGTAGTAGTAGTTAATTGATACATGTAAATATTATACAGTTAGCCGTGCACAACTCAAGTAGGGAATAACGATTAACGGAGAGCGTAACAGGATTCAGGTGAGTTTCTAGCCCCATTCCTTGTTATGTTTTCGGGGCTGTGTGCATACTCAATGTGTTGTTAATACATTTATCCTAAGTGATAAGTGTATGCCATATGTGATATATGTGATAGATATGAATGATTGCTTGTCGGTACGCGAACGATCTTCGGATATTGCGCTTACTGTCAGGTTAAAAATAAAGGTACGAATATTATATAACGAAGATGTAAGAACATTACAAATGAACACTTGTCGGGGATTGAACGATCTTCGGATATTGCACGTATCGACAAGGGGTATGGTTGTTAAATGAATGATGTAAAGAACGCCTAGAGTGTTCTTATGCTATAATGTAATTATTGTATATGTGAAGTATGTGTATACAGGTACACTAATGGTATGTGAGTCCTACGTTCGACATAGTAAGTTAGGATGGCGAATCCCTCTAACTTCTGTTGGACATAGACTTGGCAGGTGATGGCGTAGTTAAGGACTGCGGGCCTTATACGTGATGTAGATGATAGATGTAAACGTAGATAGGGACGGTGGGCCTTATACGTGTTATAGGAGATAGACGCCAACGTAGATGAGGACTGCGGACCTTATACGTATTATAGATAGGCGTCAGCACAGGATAGGACTGTGGACCTTATACGTGCTATACTTGTGTTCTGGTAGCATAGGGGAAGACTGCGGACTTCGCACGTGCTATGGGTTAGGTTGCAACATAGGGAAGGACTGAGGACCTTGTACGTGTTGTCAATATAGGATGGTACAGGGAAGGACTGCGGACCTTTCACGTACCATAACTGGTGAACATAGTTAAGGACTGCGGACCTTTTACGTGTTCACGATCTTGAGTACAGGTATAGACGGCGGACTATGAACGTACTCTCGGTAGACTGAGGTTAGTGGTTGTAGATATGTACGCATGTATGGTAGTAAGGTAACGGATTAAGTATGGATATGTATCTTCGGATATGTATGTATGTGTATGTATTATATGGCGTCCGATTAACTAGAACTCACTCAGCGTAGCTGACTTTTAGTATGTACGCAGGTGAGTAGATTGAGACAGCTAGCTTGAGCGGGCACATGGTGGGTGAATAGGAGACTGGCATCTAAAGACTCAAGATGTTTTAAATGTTAATTGACGTTTATTTTTAAAGACAAGAATGTTTAATTAAGGAAAGTTTTGGATTGCTGTAATGTTTTATGAAAGTTTTTATATTCCGCGAAGGTTTTAATTAACTCTGATTTGTAAGAACTGTGTTTATGAGTAAATCCGACGCTAAAGTAGGGCTACCGGGTTCAGGGCCTTACAGAAGAGCCTCAAGCTTGTATACCCTCCAAGCCTTCAACAAACACCTTTCTTGCTAGGATTTGATGACTCTTGCACTTGAAGATTAACCCTCTTGTGTTCTTCTTCCTTGAACTGATTTTTGGAGAGAAGAGAGAGAGGAGAGAGATTACCAATTTCATGTAATGTGGTTGGTGTGTATTTGTTGTGTCCCAAGATAGATAATAAATAAGAGAAAATATGTAACACCCCGTAACCGCAGCGGAAACGTAAACGGGATGCAACAGACACCTCTGATATCAACCACATTGTTTATAAAGAAAACTGAATACATTAATATACTTCAAATTACATTATCTCATATTTCAGTACCGTCTAGGTGATACACACATCATACAATACGATACATAATTCTATTTACTATAATGTATCATAACATTTCGCACGCAAATCTTACACACATCAAGCACTTAGAATGTAAGCAATCACTTCATCTTAATCGTACCTAAAAAGCATGTGAGAAAACGGGTCAACTACGAATAGTTGGTGAGTTTCACAATTTGAGTAAACCATGATAAATCAATATCTTAATATAATATTATCGATGTAATTATGCTGAGCCCACAAGTGAAACCTCTGACTATCCACACACAACCCCGTGGCATACTCCGCCCACGGACCTGCCCCAAACCGCTATGTCTAACATTACATAGCAAAATAAAAAACAACAAAATAGACATGTGCAACTGGCTAGGAAACATCAGCAAATCCATGCCGGACCAGTTGGGTTTGTCAGACCAATAGTACTATTCACACTCTACCGGCTTTCAGTTAATCACTCGTGTTGCGGGGCCTTACAATGTTAGCAACTCAGACAATTACCATCTTAGTACATTTCCGTACGATTCCCGTACAATAAAATATATATAAATACACGCAAATCCATGCGTTCAGTATGTACTTAAACATTTCAGTAGTAACATGCTTCCGCCCCGGGAAAATATTTAAAAACAATTCAGAAAAAGGGGCTCGTGAAACTCACCTTAGCACATGCAAGCAGGTAACAACAGTCATTATCAGTTAACACGTCCAATCTGTAATATGATCCCTACGATCGTTACTATACAATCACTATTAATATAACTTAACCGTGTTAACCGGTACATCTGGGGACACTGTTAACCCAGTACTATACCCGTTCCGGGGGCAATGTTAACCCAGAAACACTTCTAGGGACATCTGGGGATACTGTTAACCCAGTACTGTACCCATTCCGGGGGCAATGTTAACCCAGAAACACTTCTCCGGACTCAGATTGTGATATCATTTAGAGTTCAATAATCAAAATACTATTAGTTTGTTTTCCCCGCTTCGCGTGCCTAGCACGGTTATCCGTTTTTACGCTTCAAAAAAGATGAGTTTGGTCACCCACGACCCGAAAATAGTTGTTGACTGATAATTTAGTTAAAGTTGTGAAATTAGAGCTCGGTTTAGACGCCCCGATTGACCGCGGGACCCGTTTCCGTCTTTAGTGTACCGGAAACTGTTAAATCGGATAAAATTACCCAAATCATCCGAATTATTTTCGGATGATTTATTTTTACTTGTTTAACTCAATTATATGAAAATAGTTCATTTTTAAAGTTTTTATACACCAGTCAGCTCGTTTAGGCGAATTTACCGATTTACGCGTTTTAAGCTTTAAAAGTTTGTTTTTATTTTCTTTTTTTTTTGCACAAATAATTATCCATTTAGACTCGGATCTTGAAATTTTGTACAAATCACTTTTTGACAGTGTGGAATTTTATAAAAATATTTCCAGAATTAATTTTTATATTTAAAATTTATTTATCTATTTTTAAACACCATTTAAACACTAAATATGTCGTAAATACCAAACGACCTTAGAAAAATCCCAAATTTTTCCCGGATGACCCCTGCCATCCACATAGTCCCCTGTAATTTTTCTAGAACCAAAATCTCTTTTTACATGCCATTTTCACTAAAACCGAGCTAGAAAACCCTAGAACTCGTTTAACCGAAAAGCCTACATAGACTTCTCCAACGGACCTAAAATTTTGTGTGTGACTTTTACATGTTATAAAAAACATATCTGAAATTTTCCAGAATTTTTCATGATATTTAACTATTTTTCACCATTTTTATCCAAAATCGAGCATTAAATTCACCAAATATTCATCCTTTGTCCAAAAATTACCAAATTTTCACAGAACTCATATTTTCATGTATTTAAGACCTCTGTAAAATTTCATGACCTAACTCTAAACCTACCACAATCTGTCCAAAACACTCATAACCGAACATAAACCGAATATACCTTTTGTTTTCCGCCACTACAAGCTACACACTCGTCTTTCCGCCTTATCTACCACTAAATACAGAACCTACAATCAACATACCACAATACCAAGCAAGTTACACTCACAATCAAGCCTCTTACACTATAGTTTCGGTTATTGTTTCCAAAACTAAAGTTTAAACCGTAAAAATTCGTTTTGGTTCGTTTAACTCCTTTCTTGGACCAAGATCCCTTGTATAACCCGTATACATCACTTGATCATGCAAGAATCAGTTTTCATCTTTGAAACCTCATTTTCTTGCAAATAAACTCAAGAAACAAAGATGGAAACGTAAATACTCGACTTTTTACCTCGGTTTTCTTGCTACAAACTCGGGTTTTTGAGTGGAAATGTGGAGAGAATTGAAGAACTTGGATGGTTTGATGTAAAAAAAAAAATGAGAGGCTAGGGGATAATACCCCATTCCGATCGGAACATCAAGGGGGTGGGGTGGGACCCACCTCTCCATTTCTAGCCGCATGTTCAGATTTTGTAAATCCGGATAATGTTTTGGATAATCTGGTTCAGTTCGTTTTTCGGTTAAATGTTTAATTCGGCTTAAAACGAGGCTAAAACGGTCGTTTTCGGCTTAAAAGATGAAATTTATATAAAACCGGTTCAAAACTTTAAAAAAAACTTAAACCATGACATTTATTAACTTGAAACATCATATTATTAATAATTGCGCATCTTTTTCGGCTTGATCGATCGTCTCTTGCTTGGTTTGGTATTAAAGGTTTCGTTTAACATACCGACGTACCATTAAATCGAAAATTCCTTTATGTGCTTTAATTCACTTATCCCGAAGCTTTAATACTTCGTAAACATCACTAAATATCATATATCTCGTCTATAATGTAATCCTCGATTCGTTCGGGTTTCAATAACTATCGATCGATTAATCGCATATTCAATACGATGAATTATATATTCACGTACAATCAATACAGCGAACCATGTATTCTCGTATAATTACTATGGTAATTCATGTACCCGACATTAAATATGACGTAACTATTGTCTACCGGTTAGGGTATACCGGGTTTCGTCGGAATCGTTACAAAATATTTCAAACAGATGAGAGGAAAATTTCCCCCCAAAAGTGGGCTAGTCCTACAGATATTATTTTCTCTTTCTTCCTGGAACAGACTAATACTCCATGTACTAGTCTCATGACTAATACTCCATGTATTAGTTCACAGGACTAATACTCCATGTATTAGTCACAGGTCTATTGAAACTTTGTGACATTTAACACTTTTGATATGCCATAAGTTTCATGCAACATACCACAACCATTATCATATATATATTATTTAACCAACTTAAATAATATTATAAGATAATCTCTCTTAATAATTTATCCTTATAATTTTTCGATTTCTCAAGTGCAAATATTTAGAAACCCATTTTCTAAATATCATGAGTGCTAATATTTACTTGTTAGATCATATCTACAATAAATATTATGGTGTTTGTCTAGCTTGTTATTGGGTATGACTCGACTTGGATCATAACGTACTAGCCACATCAACTCTAATATGTGTCTTGGGCAGACCGATTCCTACAATTTCCCACTTGCACAAGATACATAGAAGATTGATGCAAATAGCAAATACCGCCTAACAACGGTTTACTTCCCCTAATACGTATGACGAAGTGCCATTCAATAACATCATCTCCTTCAAGTCCCTTACTTGAAATGATTTAGGTGAATCTATCATTTATCCTTTTGTCACGGATGTCATGTCAAATCCAAAGACACAGAATGATCATTCTTTGTTGATTTAACTTAGCAGGCCTTAGACATCTCACTCTCAACAAATAAGAGGGACAAATCCCCTATTGTCTACATACGTCTCTCACTATCACCTTGTACTACACTAGAGCTCAGCCTTATGTACTGACATGTTTCAAAGCAGCGAAGAACTAAGTCAAAGTATAATAGTCGATGAATATCAAGACCCAATATGTATCTTAGGTCGGAGGATACTATGATGTTCGCCTTTACTCAAATTTACTTATGATCACAAATCACAAGGATTCTATGTAGTAAAATTGAGGGCGGGTCAGTCCAAAATTTATCCCATAAAAATCTATGAACCTTGGCAGCAACCCTTGCTATATTCATACCCTATGAATACCTACCAATCCAAGTTCATAATAGTCTTACTTTCATACTTGTTCCCACAAATATGAACGACTACGGACATTTAGAATAATTAACTTATTCACGGATTTAAACATGCTAAAATGGAACATAACTCAAATGCCATAATCATAAACCATAATCATATGAATGAGTCAAAATAACAATTGTTCCGATATCCAAATACAAAATAGATCAAATTCAATCACTAGAATATCGAAGTCCTAAGGCGCAAGTATGACCCTCATGCTTCGGCCTTTCAAGGAGCTTCGTGAGTGAATCCGCAATATTTTGATCAGTGTGAACTTTGCGAATACATATCTTTCCCTTTTCAACTTCATCCCTTATGTAGTTGAACCTCTGCTCAATGTGCCTTGTCTTTTGATACGCACGAGGCTCCTTGATTTGAGCAATCGCACCTTCGTTGTCACAAAAGATCTCTAGAGGGTCCCGAATGGAATGGACTAACCCTAGATCGGCCACGAACTTTCTAATCCATGCAGCTTCTTGAGCTGCCAATGAGGCGGCGATGTATTCAGATTCAGTGGTGGACAAGGCTACCACATCTTGTTTTGCGCTCTTCCAAGAGACAGCTCCACCATTCATAAGGAAAACATATCCCGATTGTGATCGAGAATCATCTCGATCAGTTTGGAAACTCGCATCCGTGTAACCCTTTACAACGAGTTCCTCCTCACCAGAGCCATATATTAGAAACATATCCTTAGTCCTTCTAAGGTATTTCAATATGCTCTTAACCGCCATCCAATGGCTACTTCCCGGATTTTTTTGGTATCGACTTGTCATGCTCAAAGCGCATGACACATCCGGTCTAGTTCATATCATGGCATACATTATGGATCCTATAGCCGATGCATATGGGATTCCATTCATTTTGTCTTGCTCTTCCTTTGAGCTTGGACATTGAGAAGCACTTAATATCATTCCTCTTTGAATGGGTACGAAACCTTTCTTAGAGTTGTCCATCTTGAACCTTTTCAAGATTTTGTCAATGTATGCACTTTGATTCAAACCTATCAACCGCCTTGATCTATCCCTATAGATCCTTATTCCCAAAATATAGACGGCTTCACCAAGATCTTTGATGGAAAAACAACTCCCAAGCCAGGCTTTTACACCTTCCATGGTTGGAATGTCATTCCCAAACAAAAGTATGTCATCAACATACAATACTAGGAAAGTAATGATGCTCCTACTAGCTTTCTTATACACACAAGCCTCATAAGCATTCTTGATGAATCCAAATTTCTTGACTTCTTCATCAAAACGGTGATTCCAACTTCTAGATGCTTGTTTCAATCCATAGATTGATTTCTTTAACTTCCATACTTTATTAGGATGTTGTGGATCGACAAAACCTTCGGGCTGAACCATATAGACATCTTCAAGGTGTCCATTTAGAAAAGCAGTTTTGACATCCATTTGCCATATCTCATAGTCATAATATGCGGCTATGGCAAACAATATCCTTATAGACTTTTACATCGCCACGTGCGAGAAAGTTTCATCATAATCAACTTGAGTTTGAGTGAAACCCTTTGCTACAAGTCTAGCTTTATAAGTATTCAAGTTTCCATGCATATCAGTTTTCTTCTTGAAAACCCACTTGCTTCCAACCAGTTTGGAATTAAGAGGTGGAGCAACCAAGTCCCATACTTGGTTGTCATGCCTGGATTGCATCTCAACGTTCATGGATTCCAGCCATTTATCACAATCAGATTGGGACATTGCATCTCGGTATGTGGTGGGTTCATTCGAATCTACCACATATCATCCATCCATGTAAAATCCATATCTTTCAGGTGGGGTGCTAATTCTACCAGTCTTGCGAACGCTTTGTGTGTTTAGATCAACCATGTGATCATCATCAACAACCTCTTGTTGATTGCTAGTGACAACCAAACATGTATCGGCTTGTGGTTCTCGATCCTCCTCGAGTTCCAAAGTTCTATCAGTTCCTTCCATAAGGAACCTTCTTTCCAAGAACTTAGCCTTGCGAGCTATAAACACTTTATGCTCATTTGGATTGTAGAAGTAATATCCCATCAAATCTTCGGGATATCCTACGAAGATACACTTAGTGGAACGGCTTTCAAGTTTATCAGGGGTGTAGATCTTAACATAAGCCTCACAGCCCCATATCTTTAAATATGATAATGACGGAACCTTTCCATGCCATATTTCAAAAGGTGTCCTTTCCACTTTCTTGGTTGGTGCCATATTTAAAATACGGGCAGCAGAGATCAGTGTGAAACCCGAAAATGATAGAGGTAATGTGCTTCTAGTCATCATGGATCGAACCATATCCAATAAAGTTCGATTTCTCCTTTCAGACACACCATTATGTTGTGGTGTTCCAGGTGGAGTAAGTTGTGAGACAATCCCACAACTCCTAAGATGTTCTAGAAACGCATCATTGAGGTATTCACCTCCTCTATCAGAACGTAATACTTTGATTGTTTTGTTGAGTTGATTTTGTACTTCATTTTGGAAGACTTTGAAATCAGAGGCTTCATTTTTATGTCTTAACAAGAACACATCCCCATAGCGACTATAATCGTCGGGAAAGGTAATGAAGTACCTTTCACCATTCCTTGTCATTGTCCTAAAAGGACCACATACATCCGAATGTATGATACCTAATAAATCTTTCGCCCTTTCATTAGTTCCATTAAAGGGCTCCTTGGTCATTTTTCCCAATAAACAAGATTCACATTCATCAAATGAATCATCACTTAATTTCAAAAGACCATTCTTTTGAAGCGTATGAATGTGATCCTTGTTTATGTGACCAAGGCGACAATGCCAAAGAAAGGTTTTACTCAAATCCCATTTGAGTCTTTTGGTGCTAGCTTGGTACAACGAGTTATCAATGAATGTATTATCATGAACTAATTCATAAATGTCATTAGATGGCATCGCTTTAAAATAAAAGACATTATTAATGAAAAGATAAATATCATTGTCAACAAACTTAAATTCATAACCACATTGTCTTAAAAGAGAAATGGAGATAATGTTCCTAGTAAAACTAGGAGCATTCAAAATGTTTTTCAAAACAATTTCCAAACCATTTGGAAGCTTCAAAACATAGTCTCCTTAGGCTTCGACATCAACATTTGCTTCGTTGCCCATGAAGAGACTTGTATCTCCTTTCTTGAAATGTTTATTTCTTTTGAACTCTTGCAACAAGTTGCAAATATGAGTTCCACATCCGTTATCCAATACCCATGTGTTAGAAGAAATAACATTAAGATCAATATGGATCATGAAAGTTGTACCCGAGGTTTTCCCCGCATCCCTCTTGTCTTTCAACTCTTTGAGATAGGTTGGAAAATCCCCTTTCCAATGTCCTATCTCACCACAACCAAATCACGAGTGGTTTAAGCTAACCTTTAGCTTCTTTTCCTTTGGTTTGGGTGGTTCTGTTTTAACTTTCCCTTTGATGTTACCCTTGACGTGTCCCTTACCTCTAGCAACCTTTGCTTTAGGTTCTGGGTGATGCCTCTTCACCGATTGTGTTTCTTCCATATGACATGCATGAAGCGCTTGAACCCTTTCAAAGCGTTCCACCCAAGCTTGAGTAAGGAACATTTCCTTAAGTTTGGTGATCATGTCATATGCCCCATGATGTTCAAAATCCTTTTGAATCTCGGGAATCATAGTTCCCAACGCGAGAAAAGAAACTTGCACCGAATCCTTAGTGTATTTTAACCAATCGTTATAGGCATCTAAATCGTCAATGTTTGGTTCATCGGGAATAGGATCGTCCAATATGATGGACCTTTTTTTCATCTTTTAGAACAATTATCAAATTTTGATACCAATCCATAAAATTATTATGGTTAAGACGATCCTTATCAAGTATAGCTATTAGTGATAGGTTATGCACGGGTGGGATAATTGCGTTAGGTGGATTGTTGATTGCGGACATCTTTCAAGATAACAAAGTTCACTTTTAGTATTTTCGATATCAATTAAACTAATTTTAATCTTTAATACCCTTTATGTCTTCAAGACAATTAATGATTAAAATCTAGAATCAAACGTTTCATTCAAATAGTAGTTAGGTGATCCTTATCCTACTATTCAAATTAACAAGGTAGTCAACGTTTGACAATTGCAACCCTTTGCAACTTCTAGTTTTATGGGATCGGTTAAACATCATATGTTTAGTTGGAATGTTTAATCCCATCAACACTATTGAACGCCGTAGTAGGGGCGTTAAGACCGGAGCTTTTTGTAGTGCTAGCAGGAATGCAAGTGAATGAATCTCATCCCCTAGCGAGTAAAGTGCTTACGCCCCTTTAGAGATAGGGGCGCGCTAGCGCTTGACTAATAGAAGCTCTTGCTTGCTGCCTACTTCGCGAGCCTTCACTGCCCCGTTCTGTAACTTACCTTCTTCCGTCCGTCCACGAGGCTGTAAAAAGAGAGAAAGGGGCGGCTATCTAGCGGGAGTCGTTTCGGTTGTATGCCACGAGGTCCCTATGGACAAGGGGACAAGTGAATCATCGCTTTTGGGTGCAGGCAGCCCTCTACCATCTATCCCATTGCATTCCATTGTCTCGTATTGTACTGTACCGTATCAGACCAGATACATCTATTGAGTGAGACAAAGGTAATCCATTTCATTCTATTTTCTTCATTTTGATATTGATAGGGATCCCCATTCATTCCTAGATTCCCGGATTGATTGTCCCTACCTAACTACATGGTAGTGGTCTAGGGAGCGCAATTTCTAGAGCACGGGAGAATGAAGAGTAATGATTTCAGCAAGAGCAACCGGACGGACTACTATAGTGAGTCTAGTGACTACTAGAGTAGAGTTAAGTCAAAAATCGGTAGACACGCTGCTCTTAGGAAGCAGTGCTAGAGCATCTCGGTTCGAGTCCGAGTGGCGGCATGCCATCTTCTAAAAGATATCCAATAGATCCTATAATAAAAAAAAATTCCCATTTCTTTTTCTTAATTAATATAGGGGATCCCCCCCGCCCTTTTTCATTTTTAAGATATTTTCAACTTTAGAGCATCTATTAACTCATATTTCTTTTTCAATTGTTTCAATTGTAATTACACTTCATTTGATAACCTTATTGGGCAATGAAATAATAAAACCATATGATTCATCAGAAAAGGGGATGATAGCTACTTTTTTATGCCTAACAGGATCATTAATCACTCGTTGGATTTATTCAGGCCATTTCCCCCTAAGTGATTTATATGAATCATTAATTTTTCTTTCATGGAGTTTCTCCCTTATTCATATAGTCCCTTATTTCAAAATAAGAAAAAATGATTTAACCACAATAACTGCCTCAAGTACTATTTTTACCCAAGGCTTTGCTACTTCGGGTCTTTTAAATGAAATACACAAACCCACAATATTAGTACCTGCTCTACAATCGGAGTGGTTAATAATGCACGTAAGTATGATGATATTGAGCTATGCGGCTCTTCTTTGTGGATCATTATTATCAGTAGCACTTCTAGTCATTACATTTAGAAATCTTTTTTATAGTTCTAAAAGTAATAATTTATTAAAATTAAATGCATCATTTTCATTTGGTGAAATCCAATACAAGAATGAAAGAAACAATATTTTGAAAAAAACTTCTTTTTTTTCTGATAAGAATTATTACAAGGCCCATTTTCTATGTGCCGGTGACTCTATTCACATGGTTTCAAATCAAGTCATCCTACTTACACACACGTGTGAGTTTACACATACAAGTGGTTAGGTGACCCTCATTCCACAAGTATTGTAAAACCACCTCAAGATCACAAGCTTTCTTAAATGTGGTTAGGTGACCCTTATTCCACATCAAGTATACAAGTGACTTAAGTGTTGTATAAAAGGATGGTGTGTAACTTGTTTTTAAAAGGGATTTAAGTTTTCTAAATTCTAGATTGAAAACTATGTATAATGTACCTTCCATTTGCATGCATTCAAATGTATGGTACCTTTGAAAACCAATTTTCAAGTTCCTGTTAATAAAACCCATTTTATTGTGAAATCATTAACCTTTAATAAAACCAATTTTATTACCTAATGATTTCTAAGGAACCAATTTTATGCAAGTTGTTGATATTAAGTTTGTTAATTATCCTTATCCAAATAAGATAAAACAAATTATATAAATCAACCATGCTAGCATAAATAAACAACCACAAGTTCATAACCATAGCCACCTAATCTTGGCCACACTTGTTGACCGAAACAAGTGTTCCAAAAGGTCTCTCCTAAAGGACGAGAAATGACACAAGTCATGTGTTGGTGAACTCCCACTTGATCCCGCATCCATATGCTTCAAGCGTCCACCTTGTGTTGACCTTTCCACTTTATTTGGGCTTCCAATGGGCTCCAACTTCAGCTCCTAGCTTCCTTGGGCCTCCACGTTTGGGCTTTGGCATTTGGGCTAAAATCCCATCTTGGACTATAAGGTCCATTAAGGCCCAAAACCAAAACCGTAATCTTGTTGCATCTTCTTTTACATAAAATATATCCTAATACATTTTTCTCTAGTAAAAGAAATACAACTAATCTACTTATTATTACAAACCAATATGAATGAATAAATAGATTACAAACCCAAATAAAATAATATTACAACCAAATTGAATATTGAATAAATCACAACACAAACAAACATCCAAACACAAGGTCATGGCTAGGTTATGAACATCCAAATGCACATCCAAATATGCAAGTACTACATCTTTAAAAATGGTTCCCCTTGTGAACCTCAAACTTTCGGCCAAGGATAAGAAAAACTGAAAGTTTCGGGTTTTGTCCAAACAAAACAACCAATCATCCAAATGACTTAATTCTTCAACATTATCACATGCATGTAAAGTATAACCTTGAAGAACCAAGGGGTAACCAAAATCCCCAAAAAAAATTCAGCCATATGATGAACCACACCATAAAACCCGAAAATGTTTTAGATCTATTAATGCATGTATCCGTATAAGCGGCTCTTGATGCCATTGTTGGGTTTTAACAAGATTATCAAATCCATATAAACCTATTTATATGAAAAACGCAGCGTATTAAAAGTTTTAAATCTTGTTATATTGATTGATATAAAACCCGTTTTATATGTAAAATCCAAGCCCCGGATCCATATACAAATTACATGCATACCAAAACTATAAACCATAGGGGGTTTATGTAATACAACCTTTCAAGAGGCAAGAAGATGAAGGAGATGACGGTTTGAATGGCTAGCCTTTAATGGAGAAGAGCCTCAAGCTTGTATACCCTCCAAGCCTTCAACAAACACCTTGCTTGCTAGGATTTGATGACTCTTGCACTTGAAAGATTAACCCTCTTGTGTTCTTCTTCCTTGAACCGATTTTTGGAGAGAAAAGAGAGAGGATAGAGATTACCAATTGCATGTAATGTGGTTGATGTGCAGTTGTTGTGTCCCAAGATAGATAATAAATAAGAGAAAATATTTCAAACAGATGGGAGGGAAATTTCCCCCCAAAAGTGGGTTGGTCCTACCAAATATTATTTTCTCTTTCTTCCTGGAACAGACTAATACTACATGTACTAGTCTCAGGACTAATACTCCATGTATTAGTTCACAGGACTAATAATCCATGTATTAGTCACAGGTCTATTGAAACTTTGTGACATTTAACACTTTTAATATGCCATAAGTTTCATGCAACATACCACAACCATTATCATATATATATTATTTAACCAACTTAAATAATATCATAAGATAATCTCTCTTAATAATTTATCCTTATAATTTATCGATTTCTCAAGTGCAAATATTTAGAAACCCATTTTCTAAATATCATGAGTGCTAATATTTACTTGTTAGATCATATCTACAATAAATATTATGGTGTTTTTCTAGCTTGTTATTGGGTATGACCCGACTTGGATCATAACGTACTAGCCACATCAACTCTAATATGTGTCTTGGGCAGACCGATTCCTACATTTTTCCCAGTTATTTCCCTGAACCTCTGAGCCCTCCTAACCACACTCGCCATGCACCAACGGATGTCCAGCATCTCCATCTCTTCTGGGTCAATTTAGTCATAATCTTCTTTTGTTATATTATAGTTGCCAATACGACCAGCAATTAAGAATTCATATGACTCAAAAACAGAACCCAAAATGCCATGTGCTTTTGAACATTCTCCACAGTAAGTCCATTGTTATTTTTAATATTCACAGCGATATTGCATTGTACATCATCAGAAGGTGAACTCGTTGTCTTTGATAAATGTTCAGGAAACAACAGTTGAAGCATTGGTACCAACATAAGAACTTGTGAAATGAGGTATGTTTGTTTGAGAAGAACTTCCCCCAAAACTGCTATGATTCATATACGCAGTTTGAATTTTTTGACTTGGTGCAATTACAGATTGTGAAGAATTTAAATACAAACCAATATCTTGAACAGTAGATGAATTCTTCATTTTTTGTTTCTTTCTCAACTCAAGTTCGGGTGCCTCCAGTTTCTCAATGAATCAAGCCAAAGTGAGTCTTGCATAAGCTACGGGATTTGATTGTTAAATCATGATAAAAGTACTCCAGTCATCAGACAAAGCATCAGCTAGCTTATCAATATACTCAAAATCTTCTTTGTTAATTCCTAATCTCTTCATTTCTTTTACTAGATGACAATATCTTTTAATCATTTGAGGCATTGTTTCACCTTTGACCATGGTTAAAATGTCAAACTCCTTTTAGATCAAATTCATCTTTGATTTTCTCATGTAAACATTACCACTATCTTTGTTCATAAGATATAATTCTCATGTAAACATTACAAAATATATTATGTTGCAGGAGTTGAAAAATCTCAAATTTGATAGATTGTTGAAATAGGTTCATCATCTTTTTCTCACGCATGAAACTAGTCTTGTCTCCATCAGAATTTGTGATAACCTATGACATGTACTATTTTCATTCTTCGGTATGATGTATTCAACTTCAACGACATCCCATGCATCATTGTTCACGGCTTGCTCATACGTTTCAAACTTATTAGCCCAGTTAGGATAATCTTCCATTCTAAAAAACTATTGGGGCTTGTTTGACGTCCCCATTTCATTTCCAAGTTATGTTCTGAATAATCGGTGAAGCATGTGCAACAAATACGTTTAAATCTTCCATTTTTTAAAAATTACACGTATAACCCTTTTTGTCCGTATAACCTTGATCAACCGTATAACACTTGCCAAACGTGTACCCTCAAACATGTAACCTAAAACAGTATATAACCTAGAACCACCATATCACCTAGGTTCGAAGGATAACCTTGCTACCCGTATAACATTGATTCAACGGATGACCTCTTATTCGCCGTAACAAATTATTCCCTGTACCACCTTATGCGTTCAAACTTAAATGTATGTGTAACTGCCTAACAGAAATCATATACGCCAGACGGAACTTTTGACCATGTTTGAAACTGAAACTTGATTTTGAATCATAGATAAGCTAATTCACTCTTGCATAAACATCAAGTCTGTAATTACGATCACAATGACAAATTGAATTGCAAAATTCTTCTAATAATCAATGAATAATTGATGAATCAGTGTTCGGTAAGCTCGTT
The DNA here is from genome assembly GCF_021521415.1 of Bidens hawaiensis. Lineage (NCBI taxonomy): Eukaryota > Viridiplantae > Streptophyta > Magnoliopsida > Asterales > Asteraceae > Bidens > Bidens hawaiensis. Next base: position 41,063 of record NW_027496735.1, read on the forward strand.
GACTTCGAAAACTTCAAAATTTCATCAATTTGACCTCGAATGTTTTGTAATCAGTAGTAAATATGAGTCAAAAGCTCTGATACCACTTGTATGAACGTTATCCTGATCATGCTAAACATCATGTACGTAGAATCGTAATGAATAGGACCAAGAGAATATACTTACGATACGATATGATATAGAGGAAATATATCATAAAGCTGTCACAACACAAACACTCTTAATACTCAGTATATTGATATGAATTGAAAGTACAAACTGAATTACTACTGTTCCAACTAATCTGAATCTAACATGAAAAGTCCTAAATATAGATGATTAGTGACAACGTATAAGATCAGGCTCCGGATAAGCTTATAATGGGGTATAAGCTTATACGTCCTCTTACTTATACGTTTCACATTACAAAGTATCATCTAATGACAGTTTATCCCTTTACAAAATACAAAATGACATATTAAGCCCACTAGACATAGCATTAGACAAAAATGCTCTAACAGAGGAAAGAAAAGGTGATGGTGAGTTGGAATGGGTGGGGGGCGGGGAGTAAGGTGAAGAGTTGGTTAAAATCTAATCAATTTTTATTTTATCTTTTAACGTATTGCGTGTTTTAGATACCCAAATGGATCCCGTTTCCAATAATTTATGTCAGACTTTGAACGAAATCAAATTCATGACAATATGACCATAAAAACTTTTGTTTTGAAAATAGTCTGTGTTGGGTCCTTTCCAAGTCCTGTACTAGCTTTTGCTTACTTATTTTCCAGTTTTCGCGACTCGTGCCTTCCTAAATTATGTTTATTAATTGTCTCATATGTTTTAATATATATGTTAGTGCACGAAATTGTTGTCCGTAGAGATTGAATAACTTATAGATTGTATAGTCTTTATATTTAATGTATATTTAATGTAAATGGCCCATTCTCTATAGATTGTATAGCGAATGAGGTCCATTCGTTATTAACTAGGCTAGTTCGTTAAGATTATTACCATTCTTTATGGGATCATAATGAATGGAGTCTAATTCGTTATGAAGATATAACGAATTAGACGTAACTTAACGAAGTAGAGCATGTGGCCTATAAATAGGCATATCCATGCTCATTTGTAAGGAGATCACACATATGAGAGGTGTGAGGTCCTAGATCTAAGTTATATCCTCTCCTTAACTTATTATGTAATTATTCGTTATTTATCAATAAAACCGTATCTAAAGTATTCATGTTCGTATTGTATAATCGATGTATTGACGCAGCTAGATCCTTGGTAGGTCTTCTCAATATATTTTGAATTTTTGGGATTATTTAATCATTCTAATGATTTATTTACTTTCTGGTTCGCTGCCTGAGGTTTTTACACTTCATACACGTTACGTATCGAAATTTAGACTTTTTGTTGACTTTGCAAGGTATAAAACCTTAATAAAGAAGGATTTTATTAATAAAATTATATTATAATGATAAACATGATTACATTAGAGAAATTTTTTGCCGAATGTTACATTCTCCCTTCCTTTAAGAAATTTTTTCCCGAACTTTAGGAAGTGTCGATGGCTTCAGATTCTACCGGAAACAAGTGAGGATATTTTTGTTTCATATTATCTTGTCGTTCCAGGTGAACTCAGGACCTACCCTTGAATTCCAACGAACTTTGACTAGCTTTATTCGATTTCGTTTAAGCTTTTGTATTATCCACTCCATGACTTCTACAGGCTCTTCAACGAATCGAAACTTGTCATCAACCGAATATCCTCAATAGAAACAATCAGTGATTCATCGGATAAGCATTTCTTCAAATTTAATACATGGAACACATCCTGTATTTCGTGCAATTTTGAAGGTAGTTCGAGTCGATATGCTACCGGACTAATTCGATCGGTGATTTTGAATGGTCCTACGTATTGGGGACTCAGCTTTCTTCTTTTCCCGAATCTGATCACTCCTTTCTAGGGTTAGACTTTTAATAGAACCTGATCTCCTAGCTGGAATTCCAATGGTTTTCTGCAATTGGTAGCATAACTCTTTTGTCGGTCTGCTGCAGCCTTCAACCTGTCTTTGAACTGGAAGACCCTGTCGGTGGTCGCCTGAACAATTTCAGGTCCTGTCAGTTGTTTTTCTCCAACCTTAGCCCAACAAAGAGGGGATCGACATTTGCTCCCGTATAAAGCTTCAAAAGGTGCAACCTTAATACTGGAGTGGTAGCTGTTAGGATAGGAAAGTTCAGCTAATGGTAAATGAGTATCCGAACTTTTGCCAAAATCGATAACACAGGCTCGCAACAAATCTTCCAAATTTTGGATGGTCCTTTCACTTTGACCATCGATTTGGGATGATAAGCGGTGCTCATGTCCAATCGTGTGCGTAAGGACGTCTAATTCTCATAAATGAGACGTCCATAGGTTGTGTCAGCATCATGGTCGGCGTCGGAGAAACTGCTAATAAAGTAGTAGAAGACCTTGGCATCGAAGATAGTACAGAATAAGGAATTTTGCCAAGCCTTGGATCTGAGGTGATGGTCGTCGTCAATGTAAGTGTCGGGGTGCTAGTAGTAAGTGGCACCACCGGTCTTTGAAGTGCAGACGACCTAGGTTCTTGGGGAACAATTGACACACCATAATCGTGCATCACACGACGCTTGGGCGGTTGATCATGAGCTATCGCCTTGCCTTTTCGCTTTCATTCAGCAGCCTGTGAGCTTGTTGCCTCAACGTCAGCACGTTGTCCATCACCACCGTCATCTCCATCATCGTTTCCATCTGGTCCTCCTTCACGTTCGGAATAAGAATCGTCGTTAATCCAATGATCATTAGAAGGACATTCGTATGCTGGATTCGCCAAGTGACCAATTAAACATTTGGTCCTTGGGATATCCTGTGGTTCCTTACCCCTGTAGGTCTTCATTCTCTTCATTGTGTCTGCATTCATGTGTTCCAATTTCAACACATCATTCTCCAATGTTCTATCAATTTACAAATCAGGAATTAAATTCTGAATGATCAGCTGGATAAACCGTGGATACATCAAGAATTTACTACGTCGGTTCTTGACCTGGCAGTTTTCCTTGAGATGATAGAAAATAAGCTCAGAAAAGTTGAACGGCTTGTTCAAAACAAGACACGAATGCCGATTGTAGCATAATCCGGCATTCGTCGTATCCACCCTTGCGTCCCCCAAGGAAATGAATAAGCACATGTAGTAGGTACTTGTACGGAGCACACATGTTCTCCTTGTTGTATTGGGAACGATCAAGTTCAGCTGAATAAAATAGTCATCGAAATAACCCACAGATCAACGACTTGTCAAACTCATATGGATTATCCATGTTATCCACAAATCTCATTACTCGTCGAATAACACCAGGAGATATGATAATCGACCTCTTGTTAACCTCTGTGATAATGTGATTCTCGGACTCAATGTAACGGGCCGAATTCCAGAACGGACCTATAATGCTGAAGTAAACTAATACGTCAGCATTAATGGCATAGTGGATCCTCGATCGTCATAAATATGCTATAATGTCCCCAAACGATCTTGATCCCCAAAGTTATCTTGAACAAAAGCACAAATGTTGTGCTTTTTGTCAAATGACAGAAGCGGGATCTTAGGTTCTTGTTGTTGCTGAAGCTGCTGTTGATCAGCTACCAGAACCTCTTTTGCAATTTTATCTGCCATGTCTGAAAATACATAAACCCGAGAATTAGTAAAAACGAACATTAATGAATAAATTATTTAATAAATAAAAGTTTAATTTTTGAAAACAATTAATAAGTGTCATACGTTATCTGTCAAATGTTGGTTCATACATTATAACAAATGAAGTTATTCGCTATAACGAATGGCCGATTCGTTAGGAATAACTTAGTGAATGATTGATAACGAATGAATGACGCATCAAACATAACGAATATGAGTTCATTTGTTATCAATGCAAACGATTGAATTGATTTGTAACATCCTGTTTTATTTTTAAAAAAATATATATGAAATTTATATATATTAAACGAGAAACTAACAAGTAAAAAGGACTATTTGAGACATGAGGTATTAAGACAAGCGATTAGTAATATGAGATATCGTTTAGTAATAATAAAATATAATATATTCGATCATGCTCTATTTTTTATCAAAACTTAGGTCGAAACGTAGAGAAAAATGAGCTCATCTTAACGACATATTTGTAATTTTATTAAACATTATGTTTTAAAAGTTAGAAAAGAAAAACAAGTTTTGAGTTATATTAATTATAATAATAATAATAATAATAATAATAATAATAATAATATAAATCATAAGTTTGAAGTGCATGTGTACATGATGTGTGTGAATTTCGTTCATGCATATAAAAATTATCAATTTTTAGGCACAAATAAACCGACATAAGCTATGTATTATGCGTACATAACACATTCCATTTTCCTATATATACACCTTAGATTTTAAGCATACAGTTGCTAACAATTCAATCTTTTTCTTCCTGGATACCGGATACGAGACCCATAAGGTATTTCTTTTCTTTTCTATATTAATTTAATTAATTATTTATTTTTAAATTATAAGATAGATAGTTAAAAATATTTAATTAGATATAACTTAGAAACCCCCTCGGCAACTAGGAGTAGAAGGTGTATCTCTTTAACATTTTAATAATAAAAATGATATCCTAATGAAGATAACCAACAAGAATAAGGAAGTGTAGGATGCATAAAAATTTGTGAGTTGTCTAATCTTTTTAGACCGACATCAACTTCAATTCTATATATACAAAATGGAGACATTAGTTCATAATTTCATATGCTGATTACAATCATCTATCACCCGTGCTAAGGTATTACGTTTAATGTTTTATTAACTAATAACATTAATAAATAGTTAAACATTAGTTATTAGAAATAATATAAGGACTTCGAGATAACATGTAGATGTAAAAGTTGTACTTTTTAATATTTTAATAATAATAAACTATCTTAAGATTTTGGTAGCAATCCACTAGAGTATGGTGTATGACCTTAGCATAACATGTCTATTATTTGCACAACTGGCTTTGTGGTATGGTACGACTTCTTTGGTTATTAATGGTTAAGATAAAATGTAAATGGCTGGATATGGTTGTTGAACCATAATATGTCTAGACTTAAATAGTTGTGCACAATAATGACAATTGTTATGAGAAAGGTCAATGAGTATCAGAATATTGCTTTGTGGACATGAATAAATAAACAATTATATTAAATTCTAGATTTCAGTTGAAGTGGAAAGAGTCACACTAATTGAAGAAAGCCTCTCAGGTCAGTTACTTAAACTATTTTCAAAACTCTGATACATGCTCGTAAAACTATTTAGACTGTGATTGATCATGTATTTGCATGGCGCATATGGTGTGGCACCCAAGGTGTTATATATATTATAATGATCATTATATTTCCCGAGGGGACATGCACTTTATACAGCAGCAGACATGCGTAAAGTCTGTATGTGCGAATATATGATGCTGACCCGGCTTTAACGTGAAGCGGGCGGGTTATAATTATGGCATGACATGCATTAAGCTCATACTTGATCGATATAACTGTTGTAGTACCATTTTATTAAATATGTCAGTTTATGTGACTCACCAGCTTTGTGCTGACATATTTTTACCCGAGCATGTATTACATGTTGATAAATAACTGGACATGGAGATTATTTGCTGTGTGTTGGAAGAGTTTAGATGTTTTATCCGGTTACCATTACATTTTCTAGTAAGTGTAATAGTTAGACATGTAATAAATATTTTAGTTTTTATATAAGATTACGGTTCCGCTGTAAGTCCGTGCTGACTGGTCACTGTAAGTGACCTATCCTGGGTGGGGTGTGACAAGTTGGTATCAGAGCCATAGGTTTTAGCGAATTAGGTATCTAGTGGGGATACCTAGGATTTAACCAGAATACCTTAAAGACAATTATGATTAATACTCTGATATCTAGACTTGATTACCCTTGAGTATGATTAATGAAACCCATACGAAAGTCAACCTAAGGTTATCCAAAGTAAGAAGGTGAACGATATGTCGAACTTTGTATGATAGAGGTACAATATGGTAGTTGGGAGTATCATGGTGCGTATCGTAGATTGCTTTCATACCTGGCCAATATGAAGATTACTGAATGGCACCACTATGATCTAGCAAACATCATGGTTGTAAAAGTCGCGCCTAGGCGCCGAGTACTCAACGAGTAATCCCCGCCTAGGCCGAGTTCTCGGTGATCCATCCCCGAGTACTCTCCGACTAAGTCGAGTACTCACCGACTAAGGCCGAGTACTCCCAACTCCCCAATCGGCCGCCTAACGTCCGCCTAGCGATTTTTGCAACTTTGGCAAACATTATATTGTACTGAAATCAGCAGATAACCGAAAAAAAAGGAAAATGCATAGATGCATATGCATATATGCATGTCTTATTTAAAATACTAGAGTACTTTAATTGGTAGAACGGTGTGAGCCCTAAATTAAATATTCTAGGCATGTGATTCGGGTAATCAAGTGAGAAAATTAATGTATTTGATACCCAATAAAGGATCACGATTAGGAAGCAAAATTCTAAGATTTGATGTGAAGGAACCACCTAATATCGATGTCTCTGCATAACCATAGAACAATATAAATCAAGTCCGTAGTCAATCCGAAGACAAATTGTAGTAGAGATAGGAAAGATGTTCGAAATCAACTTTGCCTTTCTTGTTGAGTCATAAACTCTCTTAGGAATTGGATTTTATCGAGAGGCACAAAGGTGTATCAGTAAAAAATAATAATAATAATAATAATAATTAAAAATAAAAAAAAAATAGAAAAGGTCAATGATGCATCAAGAGTTAACATTGAATTAACCTAGTGCACATACGAGGACTTTTTGTCAAGCAAACCACTGCAGTGTAAGGGAGAAATGGATCACGTAGAAGGTCTGAGATAGATTGACGCAATAGAGACTATATATGATACGTGCATTTGCGATGAAATGATGAAGTGGTATTTACAGCCAATAAGCTCTATGATAGAGCTATAGATTGGTGGAAAGTCTAGAAACAACTCCATTCCAAGGAAAGAATTTAGGGAATGTAATTCATATAAGAAAATACATTTGGATAATATCGAACTCTAATTTATGTTAAATAGTAAAGACTGGATATATACCACAATATGCAAGTCTAGCAAGATGTTGCAACAAGTGTTAAAGATCGAGATATATGAATAAAGAATAACCTGAGTTGAGGAAGCAAGGTGAGAAAGCTGTTTAAGGATTCAAGGACACGAGAGAGTGAAGTGTATCTAGGCTTCGAAACCATGATGTATAAATTTTAAAGTTAACAATAAAAAAAAGCTAAGGAAATAGCTGACATTGTATCAGGTACTTTTTTCTTCAGCTCCCAACGAGCTTGTGTTTTACTTGATTATGGAAACTAGTAAATCCTTCATAGCCATAGATTTTCCGATCCTAAATACTTCGTTAAAAGTAAATCGACGCGGGAAAGAGAAGCCGAAGTTGCTAATGTTAGAAATTTTATAGTAACTCAGATATGCCAAAATTGTCGACTGGTTATTGAAAGAGAAACGATTTCGTTGATGTAGTCCCAATTATGATGTGTAAAATTTGACGTAATCCTTTGGATGGACGGGTTGCTCTCCTATAGCACGACAATTTTTCAATCAGAAGATTTAAAAAAAAAAAATTCAAAAAAAAAATCATTGTCCACTGGAAAAGAAGATTTTTGATTATAGAGTGATGAAGAACTAGATCATTCGTTGCTCGATGACAAAGGAAAGAAACTGTGTTCCTATGGTGAGATATTCCCTGATTTGTTCTCTATCGATATCCTGGGCATTCCACCAGATAGAGAGATCTAATTTAAGATCGACTTAATTCCTAGAGCTTATCGGTGGCTAAGACTCCATAACTTCAGGAACTGTTAGGTAAGGGATTTATATACCCAAGTGTGTCCTCTAAGGGTGCACACACCATATTCTTAAGAATAAATACAACAGAATGTGAATGTTGACAACTATCGAGAGTTCCAACAAGATGACCATCAAGAATAAGTATCATTCACCTAAAACCGATAATTTTTCGACCAATTGCAAGGACTTAGTTGATTTTCTAAAATTGACTTGAGATTAGGACACCATCAAATATAAGTACTAGAAGAGAACGTACCTAAGACAGTTTTTCGAACTCGCTAGGGACATTGCGAGTGTGTGATAGTGTGTTTTGGCATGATTAATGCGCTAGTTGTCTTTATGGACCTCATGAATCGAGCTTGTAGACCATCATTGAATATGGATTTTAAGTACTTGTTAAATAGTTCTTGACGAGACACCTAAGTCAAGGTATTTCGTTTATTTGGGCGCTAGGAAAATGAATGACATGACCTATAGAATAATTATTTGTGGTCTGGCATTAAGAGAGACATCACGAAGTATGTGGAAAATTTTCATACGCACCTACAAGTAAATGTAGAACATCAAGGACTTTATACTAACGTACAACCATTTAAGGATATCTATATATGAATGAGAACACTTAACCATGGTTTAATAACAAAATTAGCAAAGACCATCAGAAAGATAAATACTAGATAGGTAATATTTAATCGGATGGAAAATAGCGTAAGTTTTTAGCCATTGCGAAAATGTGTTCCTAAAAGAAGATGGATGAGTTATTTATGGAATAGATGGTCTCAAAACACATGGTATACATGTCTATAGTATTGATATACTAAGTTACTTCCAGATTCAATAGAAATTTTTTTATATATAAAAAAAATTTAACATTAAGATGTTTGACAATACAAATTATAAACCACAACATGATGATCAAAATATGAGAACGATTTAAAATCTCACACATGCTAAGGGCATGTATTATTGAATTAGGGAGTAGCACTTCTATCTACCGCTGGTAGAATTTTATATATCAATGCCAGCATTAGGATGCCACCATATGAAATGCTATATGGACAGTAATATAAAACACCCCATATGTTGTGATAGGATTTGTTCCGAAAGAACTCAGTAGTAACGAGATTATTAAAGTTGCTATAGAAAAGATCAAACAAATAAGGGCTGGAGTAGAGCAAATCATTTGGGATAAACAAAAGTGGTACACTAATAAAAGAAGAAGACATGTCGAATTTCAAGCAGGAGATTCCGAGTTGTTAAAGGTGTTTTCATTAAGGGCATAATTAGACTTATGAAGTAAGACAACTTAAACTCACGATTCACTTACCCATTTTAAGAACATTACATAACTAGTAATTGTAGCATGTTGTTAGGCCTACTAGACGAATTATACTTCCATTAACCTAAAATGGTTTTGAAGGACTAGATAGGAAAATTAGAACTTGATGACGTCTAACATATTAGTAAACAAGAAAATTTCGAGGACGAAATTTTTATAAGGTGGAGATATTTGTAACATCCTATTTTATTTTTAAAAAAATAATAATAAAATAAAAATTTATATGAAATTTATATATATTAAACGAGAAACTAACAAGTAAAAAGGACTATTTGAGACATGAGGTATTAAGACAAGCAATTAGTAATACGAGATATCGTTTAGTAATAATAAAATATATATTATATTCGATCATGCTCTATTTTTATCAAAACTTAGGTCGAAACGTAGAGAAAAATGAGCTCATCTTAACGGCATATTTGTAATTTTATTAAACATTATGATTTAAAAGTTAGAAAAGAAAAACAAGATTTGAGTTATATTAATTATAATAATAATAATAATATAAATCATAAGTTTGAAGTGCACGTGTACATGATGTGTGTGAATTTCGTACATGCATATAAAATTATCAATTTTTAGGCACAAATAAACCGACATAAGCTATGTATTTTGCGTACAGAACACATTCCATTTTCCTATATATACACCTTAGATTTTAAGTATATAGTTGCTAACAATTCAATCTTTTTCTTCCTGGATACCGGATACGAGACCCATAAGGTATTTCTTTTCTTTTCTATATTAATTTAATTAATTATTTATTTTTAAATTATAAGATAGATAGTTAAAAATATTTAATTAGATATAACTTAGAAACCCCCTGTGCAACTAGGAGTAGAAGGTGTATCTCTTTAACATTTTAATAATAAAAATGATATCCTAATGAAGATAACCAACAAGAATAAGGAAGTGTAGGATGCATAAAAATTTGTGAGTTGTCTATCTTTTTAGACCGACATCAACTTCAATTCTATATATACAAAATGGAGACTTTAGTTCATAATTTCATATGCTGATTACAATCATATATCACTCATGCTAAGGTATTACTTTTAATGTTTTATTAACTAATAACATTAATAAATAGTTAAACATTAGTTATTAGAAATAATATAAGGACTTCGAGATAACCTGTAGATGTAAAAGTTGTACTTTTTAATATTTTAATAATAATAAAGTATCTTAAGATTTTGGTAGCAATCCACTAGAGTATGGTGTATGACCTTTGCATAACATGTCTAGTATGTGCACAACTGGCTTTGTGGTATGGTACGACTTCTTTGGTTATTAATGGTTAAGATAAAATGTAAATGACTGGATATGGTTGTTGAATCATAATATGTCTGGACTTAAATAGTTGTGCACAATAATGACAATTGTTATGAGAAAAGTCAATGAGTATTAGAATATTGCTTTGTGGACATGAATAAATAAACAATTATATTAAATCCTAGATTTCAGTTGAAGTAGAAAGAGTCACACTAATTGAAGAAAGCCTCTCAGGTGAGTTACTTAAACTATTTTCAAAACTCTGATACATGCTCGTTAAACTATTTGTACTGTGATTGATCATGTATTTGCATGGCGCATATGGTGTGGCACCCAAGGTGTTATATATATTATAATGATCATTATATTTTCCCGAGGGGACAAGCACTTTATACAGCAGCAGACGTGCGAAAAGTTTGTATGTGCGAATATATGATGTTGACCCGGCTTTAACGTGAAGCAGGCGGGTTATAATTATGGCATGACATGCAATGAGCTCATACTTGATCGATATAACTGTTGTAGTACCATTTTATTAAATATGTCAGTTTATGTGACTCGCCAGCTTTGTGTTGACGTATTTTTACCCGAGCATGTATTACAGGTTGATAAATAACTGGACATGGAGATTATTTGCTGTGTGTTGGAAGAGTTTAGATGTTTTATCCGGTTACCATTACATTTTCTAGTAAGTGTAATAGTTAGACATGTAATAAATATTTTAGCTTTTATATAAGATTACGGTTCCGCTGTAAGTCTGTGCTGACTGGTCACTGTAAGTGACCTATCCTGGGTGGGGTGTGACATGATTCGTTATGTTAAACTTAACGAACGGATTTCGAATGGATCTTGAACATGAATGGATGTCCACTCATTAGCTGTAACGAATGACACCCAATAATTATCAACTTTGACTATAAAGAGTCAAAGTCCAAATTGGGTATGAACATACATAGTCAACATGCAATTGCAGATTCAGTTAAGCCATGTAAGACGATCTACATCATAAATAAAGCACGAATCGGCTCACAATGATCTCGATAACCGATTCATCATAACCATTTAGGTAACAACTAATTAGAACTAAGATTTTGTTCATAAGTTAAAACCCGATGCATTAATCGATTAATTAACCTATGAAACCACCATGGATTTTGACGATTTTTATTGTGTTTTGATAGCAATTACCTTAGGATTCGCAAACGATGATCAAAACACGGTTTTGTATTATTTGAGATTCTGGTAAAAATTTTCACCAGGTGTGGTAGGAAGCGCGAATATCTATGTGAACGAATGAGACCCTTCCTTCCACTCCTGTTCATTATATACGACACGCTTTTCACGCCTTCCCACAAAATGAATGAGCCCATTTGTTAATACAAAATTAATGAATGGTCTTATTCGTTACCTCATTCGTTAACCCCGTTAACGAATAAGTGATAGCTTAAACCTCATAACGAATCAATGTAAATTCGTGCTTTATTCGTTATCAAAATTGATGACGAATGGGGACATTCATTATCAGTTTAGCGGAAGCGAATTAATATAATGAATGGACTAATTCGTTATCCAAAGAAATACATTAATGACCCTCATTCGTTATCCAAATTGATAGCGAATTAACACTATTCGTTATGAATTTCACATAGCGAATAGCCATGTAAAAAATAAAACTTTTTTCATTTTCAGTTATAAGAATTAAATAATGCCTCGAAACCCGTGTCCCGATGAACTTTACCTTAACAATACTAGTCAAAGTAAGATGCAATACCGTAACGTGTTTTACGTTCAAAAACACATAACTTAAAATCAAATAACTTAAAAGAATCAAATAAAAAGTTGAGAAAATCTTTTTGGTATTTTCGTTTCATTTCAATATTTACCCTTAAACCCGAAAAACGAAGATAAATCAGAAAACAAAAATAGAACACACAATATTTTTGTCTTTTTGAATATTTTTGAAATAAAGGTTTTTTAAACAAAAGAAAATATGAAAATTAATCTACGAAAGCAGTACATATTTTTGTGAGTTTAAGCAGAGAATCATATTGACCTAATTGCCCTTCCATCGCAGTTTTATATTTTAGCGCTATTATAACTGATATTAAGTCGGTCATTGATATTGTTGTCCACGTAAATCTAATAACAAACCTTCGTATATTTTTTGTGATATGATTTAATTTCAATTATGGCACAGAATATCAGAAACTATCAGCCTCTAATCTTAGTTCAGGCTTAATTTGTTTTTTACCGTATCACACCAACTTGACTTAAACCATTATGTTGCTGATCAAGATCAGAATTTTTTTATAGATATTTTTGAGCGATGCACCAAGCTTCCTTCCCCTGGGGTTCGTTTCTTACTGGTATTGAGATGTGCACAAGGCAGGAACAATGTGTTTTATTTAGACTCAAAGTGTCCAGAAATCGGATGCATTTTATTTAGACTTTTTGTTTTTGGTGATCCGACAAACATATGGCTTGAGTATGACAGGCTATTACATTTCTGCTATCATTACCAAGATTTTTGGAAGAGACTAACACCTCTTTCAATTTGACATTCTTTATGTTTATATCACATACTTACCTTAACAGCTTGTTTAAGACCTATCAATGCACCAATGCAATTAAGCACACAGTCTTTTAAGCTTATATCTTTCTAGATATGGGACTAGATGATCAATGTACTGTCATTTTCTCTTTATGTTTTAAAACACATTTTTGAGGAGCGTAAAAATTCAATCGCCCAGTCACTTTCAGTTTATAAATTAATGGCTATCCTATAATTCTATAATTAGATAATAGGACAAAACATGCAAACATGTTCCATAAACTTAAATAACCGACATAATTTTCAGCAAAAGAATAAAAACACACAACAATCGCCCCATGTACTTTCCATTTTCAGGTAAATGGTTATCCCGAACATCTACAAGTAAATATTAGGACCAAACATATACAAGTATATGCCATTTAAATATGAGTAACTGGCATAATTTGAAGAGAGAGTGTGCAAAAATATTTTTGACATTTTTTTAAATATTTTAATGCTTTTGGTTTTTCTCTATACAAACGAAAATCACAATGTTTTTGTATTTTTCAAATTTTTAATGTTTTTAGTTTTTCTCTATACAAACGAAAAGCACAATATTTTTGTATTTTTCATTTTCACCTCCAAAACCTGAAACATAAAAATATGCAAATTAAATAGACAAAATAAAAGAAAAGATAATTATCCTTTCTTATGGATATCAGCAAGAGTTTTCAATCCGTTTAAACCAAGCAAAAAAGTTAAAACGCGTTTTGTCAAATGCTTTGGTAAACAGATCTGCTTTCTGAAAATCCGTGTGTACCTTTTCAATGTCAATTAAGTTTTTTCAAAACAATCACGGATAAAATGATATCGAATTTCGATATGCTTTGTTTTAGAGTGGTGCACGGGGTTCCTGGTGATACTAATAGTAACAGAGTTATCAATAAAAATGGGAGCAGTAAGAAACTTCAAACTGTAGTCCCGCAAGTGTTGTTAGATCCAAAGAACATGCGAACAGCAACTCGAGGCTGCCACATACTCTGCGTATGCGGTTGAAGTGGAGACCGTTGTCTGCTTCTTAAACTGCCAGGAAACAAGCCGACTTCTTAGGAATTGACAATCTGCTGTAGTAGATTTGAAATTGATCTTGCATCCCCATAATCAGAATCTGAAAACGCAGTGAGATCAAAACTATCATCCTTGGGATACCATAACCCGGTGTCAGGATTACCCCTCAGATAGTGTCAGCTTTCCGCATTCACCACCATGGCTCTTTCCACAATTGCTACAAAGGGACACCTATCCCGAGCTTCCTCTGGATCCTCTTGCGTTTGCAGAAAGCATCCTTCCCGCACCTTGGTTTCTCTTGAACTGGCCTCCTGAGTTACCACTCCACTTCCGTTTGAGCTCTCTGGGATTCTGCTTCACGGTAGCTGCTTTTCGTTCGGGCTCCGCGATAACAGCTTTCTTTCCAAAGTCCTTCAGGGTCCCATTCGGACTGCATCATCAGTCAGGGATTTTGCTAGTTCTCGGGCTGATTGAATGGTGGTTGGTTCGGACGACGTAACCATCCCTCGGATCTCAGGAGCAAAGCCCCGAATGTACCTTTCGACTCTTGCATGCTTGGGCGTGATCAGTCGCGGTAACAGTCATACCAATGCATTGAATCGTGAGGTATAACCTCCGATTTCGGCTCCCTCCATCTTTAACTGCCACAATTTATATTCTATCTTTTGGAGTTCGTTTCTCGGATAATATTTCTTTTAACAGCAATTCCTTCAATTCTCCCCAAGTTAAGCGGTATGCGGCGTCTTCTCCTAAATTTTGGATTAAGGAGTCCACCACTCGAGTGCCTCATCTTGGAATGAGCACACCCCGTATTTATTCTTTCGGCGGGTGAGAAATTGCTGATTTTCATGACCGACTCCATCTTCTCTATCCATCTTATGATTTCTAAAGGTCCTTCGGCTCCGGTAAAAGGGTTTGGACCGCATCCTCGAAAGGTTTTATAATCTAACCCGAGTACCGTATTGTCTACTAATATAATTTTTATATTTTTCAAAATTTGTATTTTAATAGTTTGGAATTGTACTCATTATTATTTCTAACTTTATTGTAAAATGTGATTTTCGTTTCCTTTTTATCTAATAACTAGGGGATTCACATTAAGGTTTTCAATTTTAGGATGTACTTCAGTTTCAAGATTTTTTTCGTTTTGCGGATTTCGCCGTGGACCGCGGTTGGTTTCGTGTCGTTCGAGCGCCGAATCCACGTGTTGGGCGATTAAGAGTGCTAACTCCTCATGGAAGTTGGTAAACTAATTCATGGGAAGTTTCTTTTATTTATAGATAAAGAAAGAATATATTAGTTTTGGTACGTTATGAATATATGTAAATACCTACTTGATTACCATAATAACATTCATAATAAAATCCAAAGTTCTACCATGCATATCCCAAAGGAGGGTGGGGGGGGGGGGAGTTTACTACTACCCTTACATAACCAAAATTGGTGTGATACATACCACACCGAGTAGTTGTTTTTCCCATCCGCCCTATATTCCAAAAGATGACAAGTTTAATATAATTTACACAACTAATAAGTACTACCTATGGGCCCTATCTAATGAAGGCCCATGAGATAGTGAACGCATGGCCCGGTCACTTCATTCTTGGACTCCAACCCGTCCACCTTCATCTTAGTCAGCTCTCCCATGTTCTCCACATCAAAGATGTAATGACACACTGCCGTGTAAGCCTGGTCATCACTCGAATTTTTCTGTTCCAATGTGGCGATACGTGCGAGGATATCGGGAAAGACAACTTCGTACTCGGCTACCTTTTTCTCCAGAAAAGCTACCCTGCCTAGTCCTCCTAGGGCCCGATCTCTAACCGGCTCTTGAGGAGGAGGTGGTGGTGGTGGGGCTACGGAAGTAAGAACAGATGTGGAGGTGGTGGCCTCAAAGTTGTGGCAAGGCCTTTTCTTAGAGTACACCTTCAAAGGTGTCACTCCAGAACTAGGCCCCTCACGCTGAGTGGCCCTCGATGGACGGAAAACAATCAGGGACGAAGGAGCCTCCCTGGTGCTATCATCACTAACTATCACGTAAGGTGACATCTGTCACATAATAATTATGTTAATAATAAATATATATCAAATAATTATATTTTTACCTTTCGCTTCATGTGACGGGGAAAGAGCACGTGTTTGAATATCCGGTTTTAGTTTAGAAAATTTTAAATTTGCTAATTCTATATAATAATTGGCTCTGATACCAACTTCTGTCACACCCCGAAAACCTTACTTAGGCAGTGGAAGACATTTGACCAAGTCGTTCGGGTTGTGACAGTCGCTGATAGCCAATCATAATAAGGTACAATATAATAATAATAATAAACAAAGTTTGGCTTTTCAAAGTAACTTTACTATTATTAAAATAAAAGTTTACACATGTATAAAAACACGGTTATTACATATCCTAGATTATTTTCCAAATTCAAACACGACCCGCCTCTTTTCCTTAGTCACCACGAAGCCATCACTTACCTGAAAAGCATATTAAAAATCGTTTGTCAACACATTGTGTTGGTGAGTTTCCCTTTTTAATCAAAATAGTTCGTATGTATGTATATATAAAAATCAAAATCCATACAATAGTATCAATCCCGTGTGTAATGATCTACCGTCATTACATCACACCAAAATCATATAAAAACCCATGTATAATAATCTATCGCCATTATATCACTAACCCGGTTATAATGATCTATCACCATTATATCACAAAACAATAGCATTTTATCTTTTAAACAAATCGTGTTGTTGTAGACGAGCAAAGAATACAAAATGCGTATGACTATAATAGTTGATAACTTGATATGTACCAGACTTAAAATATACCTACTTTTTACCCAATGCGATTGGAAGTGGGGGGCGTCACCCCGATAGATCTACCAATATTTATGTGCCCCTTTCTAGGGTTTACAGTTATTTTGCCAACTAGACTCATCCTGTATTTGACACGGTTTGTAAAATAAAATGTTTTTTAAAAAAAAACTCGATGAAATCAATATAAATAAATAATATGCTTTTCCTCCAAAAACATTTATAAAAACAATTAAACAATTCCATTTAAAAACGAGGGGGTTCTTAGAGAAACTCGCAGTTTGAAGCTTTTCGTTCCAAAATCCTGTGTCCTATATTAGTACACGTGTTTGTCAATAAAAACTTGGTTTTAGTTTTATAAAAATATTTTAAGTTTATTAATCCTAATCTAGTGTCCACACAAGCACATAAGCAAATAAGTTCTTATTAAGTTAACGAATACGTATAGTTCGGTTTTCGTTAACTATTGTTTAAATAACTAAATAAATTAATAAACAATTAAAATATAAATAAAACATCTAAGTTTCAGTTGATGGAAAGTTTTAAGAAAATATTAATCTATTATATTTCATAAATTTTGCCGGTTTTGCCAAGTTTGTCGGTTTTATCTGTTTTGCGTTTAAAACGAACCGTTTGGTTTTTCGTATAAAAATGTAACTTTTAATCTTGAAAAATACTTGTTACATATATATTAGTCAAGTTTTATAAGTTACTTTGCAAAAATATATTATTTTTATTTTCGTTAATATTTTCTTAAAGTAGCAACTTTTTAACGTTTTCGTGTCGGTTTTCGCAACACGAACCGTTTAGGACTAAGTTTTGTTATCTTGTCATTTTCCCATATATTAAATTATGTTATATATGAGCATTTTACAGCTTTAGGGGTTGTTCTAAAATAGTCCCTAATAATCGTGTCAGTTTACATTTAAAAGCCGATTTTTCGACCGTTAAAGTTACTGACAAGCCAAATAATTCCAATAAGTCTACACAAATCATCCTATGAACTAATTACACATATTATAACACATATTTCATCCAAACTTCCATATTTGATCACATAATCTCACAAGACACATTTAAACCAATTTTTAATGCTTCTAACTTAATATTCGAGTTCATTAACAATTTTACAAAACAACTTATCATTTCTTATTTGAACAACGTTATCATTTAATCCTAAGTGTACAGATTTTATAAGTTTCACAATAAGTCAAAACATCACTTTACAAAAATATTCTTTTATTCTACTTTAGAAGATTCTATCATGTGTGATCATATAAGTAAATATCATGTTCCTTAACTTTTGTGTTCATTTTTATTATTATCACTTCATCACATTATTCAACTAAATCATTCAATCATCATCAATTATTTAAAAAAATCCTTCAACTAATTGGATAGAGTTTCATGCATCCTATGTTCCTATTCAAGTTTTAACCAAGTAACTAAGTTTCCACTTCTAGTAAGTATTTGTAATTTTAATCAATAAGTTAAACTACTCTATACTTCAACTATGCATCCTATCCTATATTCAAAGATGCAATTCATCATATATCAAAAACATTAATATCAAGAATTCATGTTAAAATCCAAATTTTAACTTTTCAATAAATAAAGTTTCCTTAATTAGCAACTTCAACAATCTTCAAGAATTAGTTATGGTTTTTATATGTTTTCTAGCATATACCCTATTTCATTTCCAATTTTATTATTCCATAACAATTCCTTGATTCATTAATCCATCGATAATCCCTAATTAATCCAAGAATCCAAAAATCCCCAATTTCTCAATTATAAACAAGTTCTTATCACATTCATCTCTAACAACAACTATTCAATGATTCAAGTCCATATTAACAAACTAATGATCAAAAATTAACACAAATCCATTCAATCATCATGTTTATCCAAGTTTATATCAAATTTACAAGAAATCCAACAATGCTCAAAATCAATCCTAACAATCAATGCATGATCTTTCACGATGAATGTATGCATGTATAAGTGAGCTTAATCCCTCTTCTTACACATACATACATACATACATACATACACACACACACACATACATACATACATACATACATACATGCATGCATGCATGCATGCATCATCATCCATGAAATCAAATTTCCAAGCTTGCTCTTAACTCAAGGACATCTTATCTATTGTGTTTAATCCTAGAAATCAATCTTATGATAATACTTACTTGTGTCTTGAGGATTTGAAAGTGAGAATGAAAGTGTTGTGGGTGTGATTGTAGTGTTCTTCTTTCCTAATCTTCCTCCTATCTATATTGATCTTTCTTGTTTCTTGATTAATCTTCCAGGGATCTTATGTGTGTTTGTTTGATTAATTTTTGAATTTGAGTGTGTGTGAAGGGGTGTTTGGACATGAGCGTTTAAAGAGAGAGAGAGAGTGTGCAGGCTTGATGAATGGCTGCATAGAGTGTGAAGGTGGATGATTATATATTCATCCAACACAACAAACCTTCTAGAAGATCTAATGATTAGAAGGGTTGATTTGGTGTGGTTTCATTGGAGGAAAGAAGAGGTGAGGGTGAGTTGGCATTGGCGGGGGGGGGGGGGGGGGGCTAGGGGGAGGTGTAAGGTGATGAGTTGGTTAATATCTAATCAATTTTGTTTAATCGTTTAACGTATCGCGTGTTTTAGATATCCAAATGGATCTCGTGTCCTATAATTTTGTCAGACTTTGAACTAAATCAAATTCCAGACAATATGGACTACAAAACTATTTTTTTGAAATGATTTATGTCAGGTCCTTTCCGGGTCATGTACTGGCTATTGCTTACTTATTTTCATTTTTCGCGATTCGTGCCTTCCTAAATTACGTTTATATATTGTCTCATATGTTTTAATATATATTTTGAATTTTTGGGATTATTTAATCATTCTAATGATTTATTTACTTTATGGTTCCCTGCCCGAGGTTTTTACACGTCATACATGTTACGTGTCGAAATTTAGACTTTTTGTTGACTTTGCAAGGTATAGAACCTTAATAAAGAAGGATTTGATTAATAAAATGATATTATGATGATAAACATGAATACATTAGGGAAACTTTTTGCCAAATGTTACATTGAAGACCAAGTCATGCTAGACTAGTATAAATAGATGTTTTTATTCATTTGTCTAGTATTGAGTGTATTGTGTATTGATTGAGATCTAGGGTTTTATCCCCAAGAGAGAGTCTCCTCCCAAGGATGAGCTCTCATAGGGTGGCTGATATTTTGTGTGTATGTATGAATGTATGTATGAGTGATTCATCTTTATGAGAATAATTTGACCAATGATATCATGCTACCATTTCTATCTTGTTTGTGTTTCAATTACATATATGTGTTCATCTTATTTTATTGATTATTGTTATACGAATCAGGCTCTCTCCCAATACATCTCATCCGTCTAAATATCTTCAAGAGTGAATACGAGTGCGATTCGATCCTAACCCAGAATCGAGCTCCTCCGTTAATAATGAATATTCACGCTTCCGCACCGGGGCTTGGTTCTGTCAATTGGTATCAGATCAGGTTACTGAATCATTCCGACTACCCACTGAATTTGATTCAATTCGCACTTGAATCCGCCAGGGACGTTAAACAATGAAGTTCGTTGATGTTTTCGTGGGTTATTGCATGTATATGGATGAAATTTGATGATTCATAGATGATTTTATGTGAACTGAGGCTTGGGTTGATGATTAGTTCGGAGATTCAACATCAGTTTTATGTTTATATGTTAAATTTCGTCCAGTCTACATTTTTGGTTCGTTTTAGGTTGAACTCGTTTGGTGAAATTGATGAGATGTTGTTGATAGAATGTTGATATGGAGATGATATGATAAGATGTCATTGATAAATTTCATGTATCAAGTGTTAATTTCATATTTGAGGCTTTGTGCTCGTCTAGGTAAAAATTGGGGAAAACTAAAATTCGAGTTCTGTTGATCAAATTGAAGGATGATTTATGATCGTTGATAAATTCTGATGTGGTTTGAAGCGACCTTAGTGATCTATTTCAGATTATAAATGCTCAATGTTACTGATGATTCATGAACTGATAGCATGTCCCGAGTAGAAAATCCTTGTTCTTACAAATGCTGATGTGTTTGAGTATATATTGAATATGTGTTACAGTTGTTGTTTCAGTTTGCGAATATGTTGTGTCACGAACAACTGCTGATTTGTTAGTTCACGAGCAGATTATGAAGAACATTCGCGAATTGATATGTGTTTGTAACTGATATTATCTCACGAGTACTTGTTATAGTTGATGCAAATTATGTCCCAAACACTTAAGAATCCGAACAGATTGTTGCAGATACGGTTTACAATTTCTGAGAAGTTAACTTGCAGCATGGGAGTTCAAGTAGTTTGTGATATGTACCCGAGCACCATTTGTGTTCAATATGTGCCTGCTGATGCTGACATAATACGTTTTTAACGAAAAATCTGCAGCCGCTGATATGCTGATTAATTCTCGAGTACTTAGTCTCTAGTCACGGATAATTTGCTGCAAATCTTAATGAGAGAATTCATGGGCATATATGATTTAATCCATGTGTTTGTTGTAACGAACTTAATTTGTGAAATAATTCTAACTGATGAATTAAGTGTTCGAACTAGGAGATGTTGCAAGTAATGAGCAGATATGATGCTGGTGCACTTCATATTTTTCTAACAAATACACACGGTTGCTGCAACCAAGGGCATTTCTGTAATTTCAGCAGTAGTATTTGTGTGTATGGGCTGATTATGCAGTTTCGGGGAAAACTTGTTGAACTATTTTTTTAACTCTCAGGTAGATGATCCTGCTGCACATAAGGGCTGCAATAGAGTGGAATAGGGACATATTGGTAAATGTTGGTGATAATTCTTATGCCGAACAGTTGCAGATGTATTTGCTGATACTGTTGCAGCTGCTGCACAATTTTTAAAAGTGGTGTAATGATAATTATCACAATGCAGCAGGGGTATTTCAGACATTTTGTTGCTGATACAAGCGGTATCTGCTGCAAGTACAGCTTCTTCTACATGTAATATGCTGGGATATTTTGGGTAAATTTGCAGTCGGTATATATATCTGCAGAAAAGTTTTTGTTGTTAAAGATTAGCACAGGGTGTTATGGTCATTTTGAAGCTGAAACGAGTATTATGTGTGCAAAAAAAAAAGTTAAGTTATTATACCTCAAGCACAAAATCTTTTCTTAAGCACATCTTGATTTTATTCGAGCATATCTTTTCAAGCACACTTTGTCTCCAACATATCTCTTGCTTGAAAATATTCTGAGCATACATGCTCGTGAAGGGAAATCTCAAGTTTGTGACTCGAGCACACTTTTTGCTCACGAGCATGCTTGGTGCTCTTAAAGAAAACCTTCATGACAAATCACTGCATTTCTTTTTACTCTCGAGAACACTTTCACAAGCATGACTATGGTCTAGCATGCTCGTGAAAGGAAATAGCTGTGCTCGTGAACAGAAAGTTTGTGTTTGTGAAACATTTCAATGTTTTGAAGAAACTTTTGTGATATTTGGTGTCGATGACCGTTTAACCAAGCTGTTCTTTACGGAAGATACCTACCCAAGAGGTATTTTGGTAATTTTTCTCCAATCATCAACAAACTTATGGAATTCAAACCTTATCAAATTTCACGACTTCATCTTGAGCTCTACAAGAACAAGTGTTGACCAAGCTTTAGGAATTAACCACTTTGAGTGTCAACCAACAAATTAATATTTTCATTTGGTTATTTCAAATTCTTCAATAAGGATGATCAAGACTGTTTCACCCACACTTGATTTGAAGACACTTTCATTAAAGACAATTGCAACGAAATTGGGGGAGTAAAATTCTTTGAATGTCATTGCAAATTGGTTGCTTAAAATCAAGTAAAATACTCAAGTTAAGGAAGAGTTTATCAAGATCAATAATCCATGGTTTTTCAAAAATGTGGACGATCTTGATGACGTAGTCAGTTGGAATATGTCGTCTCAACATCCACACCACAAACGCGATTGAAAAATTGAAGATTGTTTGATGATCACATTGAGTGTATTTCCTTTTATGGTGACCTTGTTACTTGATGTAGATCATTGAAGTTCAAAGCAGCTTAAAGTGAGGGGGGAGAATTTAAATGAAAGACAACGTGTTATGAAGTAATCATGGAAGAAAATTTGATGGCATCCGTCTAAGGGGGAGATTGTTGAGTCTTATATTTTAGACCGATGAATCGAATTAATATGTGGGTGAAAAATATATTTTTTGGTCTCAACCAAGCGTGGATGGCTTGAAGACCAAGTCATCCTAGACTAGTATAAATTGATGTTTTTATTCATTTGCCTATGATTAAGTGTAAACAAAGCCTGAATGTAAGGCTAAAGGAGTGGCGTGTCACTCTCGAAGATAAAGGTTTAAAGATTAGATCTAAGACATAGTATCTTTACTGTGACTTTAGTGATACAGGTGGTGAGGAAGACACTCACATCACCATAGAGGGTCAAATAGTTCCAAAGACAACCAATTTCAAGTATCTAGGATCTTTCGTACAAAGCGACGGAGAGATAGACAGAGATGTAGCCCATCGTGTGCAAGCAGGCTGGGGTGGATGGAGAGCGGCAACGAGGGTATAGTGCGACAAGAGATTCCCACTTAAACTAAAAGGGAAATTTTATAGGGTTGCCATTAGACCTGCAATGTTATACGGAACTGATTGTTGGGAAATCAAGAAAACACAAGCACGTAAGTTGGAGGTAGCAGAGATTAGGATGTTGAGATGGATGTGTGCACGTTGGATCGAATTAGAAAAAAGGTCTTTAAAGAAAGATTAGGGATAACTTGTATTTCACATAAAGTTAGGGATGGTATGTAGAGGTGGTTTGGGCATGTGAAGAGGAGACAAGAGTGTGCACCGGTTAGGGTGGTAGAAACCCTTACTGTAGAGGTGAAGAAGAGTAAAGGTAGACCCAAACTGACTTGAAATAAGTATATTAGGCATGATTTGATAGAATTAAACCTCTCTGAAGACATGGTCCATGATAGGAGTTCGTGGAGATATATAATTAAGGTTAAGGACTTTTAGGAGGGTATCTTGTGGTCTTAGCTTTGTCTAAGGTTCTAGATCTTACTATAGCGTAAGTTACTGCATGCGACAATGCTCATGTCGTTTCATGTATATATGATACATATGTTTTTTTACATTATCCTTCCTATAATTCTTCGATTATCGGCAGCTTCATATATATATATATATATATATATAGTTTTTGTTTTCGTTTTTTTTTTGTTGCATTGTTTAACGTTGAGTCGGGGGTCTCTCTGGAAGTAGCCTCTCTATTCTCAAGGATAGAGGTAAGGTTTGCCTACATCACACCCTCCCCAGACCCTACTAGTAGCTTTGCTATGAGTGGGATTTACTAGGTATGGTCGTTGTTGTTGTTGTTGTCTATGATTGAGTGTATTGTGTATTGATTGAGATCTAGGGTTTTATCCCTATGAGAGAGTCTCCTCCCCGGGAAGAGCTCTCCCGGGGTAGCTGATATATCTTGTGTATGTATGAGTGGTTCATCTTATTGAGAATCATTCGACTAATGATATCATACTATCATTTCTATCTTGTTTGGGTTTCGATTACATATATGGTAGTGTTTGGTATGATGGAATAAGAGGTGGAATGAAATGAATCATTTCAAGGGAATGAATTAAAACGTGATTGGTTGTCATGTGGTAATGGAATGGATTATTCCTTAAGGAATGAAAACTCCTTCCATTTATAGGATTTTCATTCCTTTAAGAGGGGGTGTTTTTTTTCATTCCTTCAAGGAATGGAATGAACCCAATAATAATAATAATAATAATACTCTATTATTGTTATTATATCAATATTTTATTATAATTATTTATTTATATTATAATTATTGTATATTATCAATATTATTATTATTTTACATATTATAATATAACTATTACAATATTAAACTTATTATTATATTTAAATTTGCAAAGCTAACATTTCATAGAGTATATGTGTGATTCAACGTTTTTACGAGTATGTTTATTTAGTTAAATAATCTCGTTGTAAGGAGCGAGTCTTAAAAAGTAGTTATTATAAATATTCATATTATTAATTATTATATTATTTACTGATAATAATAATATTCAGTAATGATAATAATAATTGTTATTATTATTGATGAATGATGATGATGATAATAATAATAATAATAATAATAATAATAATAATAATAATAATAATAATAATAATAATAATAATTATTATTATTATTTTTATTTTTATTATTATAATAATAAAGTGAAGAATTATTGCATTCCTATATAGTAACCAAACATGACAATGGAATGTAATAATCTATTTCATTCCTTTGCCTATTCCATTACCACCTTCATTCCATTCCGTCATTCATTCCATTACCACATACCAAACAGACCCTATGTGTTCATCCTATTTTATTGATAATTGTTAATCGAATCTGACTCTCTCCTAATACCTATCATCTGTCCAAATATCATTAAAGAGTGAATACGAGCGTGATTCGATCCTACCACAGATCCGAGCTCCACGATTATTCACCCTTCTACACCGGGGCTCGGTTCTTACATGAAAACACAATCTTTTTGATTTTTCAAATTTTAAGATGTTTTTGGTTTTTCAAAATAAAAACAGGAAAGATCACAATATTTTTGATTTTTCAAAATTTTAAGATGTTTTTGGTTTTTCAAAATAAAAACAGGAAAGATCACAATATTTTTTATTTTTTCAAAATTTTCTAATGTTTTTGGGTTTTATCTATACAAACGAAATGCACAATATTTTTGTATTTTCTAAGATTCACCCCCTAAAACCTAAATACAAAATAGAATGAAAAACCAAAATGAACAGAAAAGACACATAATTACCCTTGTTTCAGGATATCAGCAAGAGTCTTCAATCCATTTAAACCAAGCAAAAATTGAAAACGCGTTTTATCAAAGGCTTTGGTAAATGGATCAGCTTTTTCAAAATCAGTATGTACTTTCTCAAGGTCAATTAATTTCTTTTCATAACAATCCCGTACGAAATGATATCGAATTTCGATATGTTTCGTTTTAGAATGTTGTACGGGATTTTTGGTGATACTAATAGCAGCAGAGTTATCAATCAAGATGGGAGTAGTAAGAAACTTCAAACCGTAGTCGCGAAGATGTTGTTGTATCCACAAAACCTGGGAACAGCAACTCGAGGCTACAACATACTCAGCTTCGGCGGTTGAATTGAAGACCGTTGTCTGCTTCTTACACTGCCAGGAAACAAGTCGGCTTCCTAAGAATTGACATCCCACTGTGGTAGACTTGAAACTAATCTTGCATTCTCCATAGTCTGAGTCGGAATAAGCGGTAAGATCAAAAGTATCGTCTTTGGGGTACCATAACCCGATGTCAGGATTTCCCCTTAGATATTGCAGAATACGCTTGACCGCTGCCAGGTGAGTCACTCGGGGACTAGCTTGGTACCTAGCACATAAACAAACAGCAAACATTATGTCGGGTCGAGAAGCAGTTAGATACATTAAAGAACCAATCATAGCACGATAGAGGGTCGGATCAACGATATCCTCCAATTCATCCGGTGATAAATTATGACCCACGGGAAGAGGAGTAGAAGTGATTTTTCCGGCAGTAATCTTGAATCGCTCAAGACGTCGTTAACATATTTTGTCTGATGAATGAAGATTCCTTTCGCAGACTGATGAACCTGCAACCCTAAAAAGAAATTCATCTCTCCCATCGAACTCATCTCGAACTTGGTTTGCATTGATTTCTCGAACTCCTTACACAACGTGTCGTTTGTTGACCCAAAGATTATGTCATCAACATAAATATGAACAAGGAGAAGATTATCACCAATATTCTTATAAAACAAAGTGCAGACAACAGTTCCCCCGTTTGAAACCATTATCCGTCAGATGATCGGCGAGCGCGCCATACCAAGCTTTCGGGGCTTGATGTAGACCATATAATGCCTTGTTTAATTGATAAACACGGTCAGGATAATCAGGATCTTCAAAGCCTAGAGGCTGTAACACAAACACTTCCTCATGAAGTTCACCATTGAGAAAAGCACTCTTGACATCCATTTGATATACTTTAATATTCTTGTAAATAGCATATGCCAGAAAGATTCTAATCGACTCTAATCTTGCAACTGGAGCATATACTTCAGTGTAATCAATACCCTCTTGCTGATGAAAACCTTGCACCACTAATCGTGCCTTGTTTCTCACAATTAACCCACGATCGTCTTTCTTACATTTATATACCCACTTAGTCGGAATCGCCTTCTTGACTCTAGCAGGTTTGTCGATAAGATCCCAAACACCTAAATGTACAAATTGTTGTAATTCTTCTTGCATGGCTTCTACCCAAGAAGGATCTTGAAGTGCCACACGAGGAGTTGTTGGCTCAACTTGAGATAGAATAAAAGTGAATTTACCAAGATTTACAATTCCAGATGAGTGTAAATCAGCATAAGCACATAGGACATTATTTTCACTTGATGAAGCAACTTGATGTCGTGTTTGAACTCCCACATCAAGTTCTCCAATAATGTTTTCTTGTGGATGGTAATTATGAATCCTAAGAATAGGATTCTCATAAACAACAACATTTTCAAATAAATTAGTATAATGTTCACCCAATTCATGAGATGAAACATTACTATCAAGTTCAATAACTTGATCTACAATTGTATTATCATCAGATGAAGTAGAAGCATTATCAAAAGAAACAGGAGAGTCATTTTCAGGTTCTTCTGTTGGAGCAATGATTGGAACTTCAACATCATTAGAACTTGCAAACCTTGGAATTTCCAAATGTTCTTCAAAATAAGCACGAACTAAATCTTCATCTGGATGATCGGTCGTTGGAGTAAATGAATTAAATAAGCCATCATAGTCAAACATCCAGTCGGGACCTTTTGCTTAAACCAGTGGCTCTGATACCACTTCAGTTGTCACAGCCCCCGACCCCTATACCCCGGGAGGGGAGCCGTGAACATTGATTGGTGGTATCGGTGTTTATTAAATTATTTTGCAGCGGAAAATTTCATCAGAACCGTAGTTAGGAAAAATGATCAGAGTTATAAAAACACCATGATTATTATTATGATAAAACGGAAATTTAATCCCTTTTGATACAAACATAAGTTTTATTGGGTTAAACCCTTATTTACAAAACACGTTTCTTTATTCTGGTGGCAAGCCACTTATTTAAGCTGGAAGCCCGTAGGCATCATTCCTTTGTCTCTAACAAGTCACCTGAAACATGTTTAAAATATTTGATCAGCAGGAAATACTGGTGAGTACATTCATTAGTAAATGACACATTTTACAGTTACAGCATTAAGATATTTTTACATCTGCCTACTTACAAATTACCGAAAGGTACTTGTCACTCGAACGTATCTATGACTGTGGTCATATTACTTATTGGCTAACACTTGTCCAATAATTAATGTGTAATATCCCAGTAGGCAACCCTTGTATACAAAACCCCACAATACCAGTAGTAACCATCCCGTAAGTCTACAGAGACTTAATCACTGTAATGTATTTTAAATACTTTAAAAAAATACTTTTGAAAATATTTAGACAATCTATCATGGGTTTTGTAGGTTTTGAAATCACCATGACAGTGTCGGAAAAATAGTTGTCTCACGCAAATGTGAGTTGTATAAAAACTCGAATGTCTCACCTTGCAAGTTTATATTTAAAGAACACCTCCTAGTATTAAGCACCTAGGATAAACACAATGTAGTATCACTAGATTAGTATAAAAACCAATAATCATAATGATAATCACGAGAGTAGAAACTTTACACGATGACACAATGTCATACCTTAACAGGCAGAGCTTTTGGATTCGTGTATATTTCTTTCGATCGGATAGGGTATCGCTACGATAACTTTGATATTATACTTATAAAATACTTATAGGTGTGTGAAAATTAGGGAAAGAGCATAATTTTGGGACAAAAAAAATGAAGTCCCGTTGCCAACCTATTTATAGCAAATTCTGGACTCCGTCGCGATACCGACGGCCATGGGCCAAGGGCGTCGCGTATCGCGAAGAATCTCGTAGCCTAGACGAGTCAGCCCTAGGCATGCTACGTGGCATGCAACGTGTCATCCGGCGTAACTTCCACGTCGCGGTACGCGATGGGTAATCTAAACCCGTCGCGTATCGCGATGGAAGGATTTTTAAAAATTTAAATTTCCAACAAAAATACTAAGGCGGCCCTTAATGCGGCTCGCAGTGATGCGAGCGTGCGAAGTGCAAAGTGCGCCATCAAAGCGCCACATTGCGCCCATCGCATTTCTCCCGTGCCCGTGCGCGTTCGGGTGCTTCGCGCCCTCCGCTAGGACCACTGGGTGTGATATGTCTTATAAGAACATTAACATAGAAATTTTCTTTCTTATAAAGAGCTCACTAGTTTGTTAATCTAGCGATGTGGGACAAGAACTTACAAACCTATTTATACTATGGTGGTTCCTTCTCCATTTCTTTCCTCCACCAATGTGGGATGGAATTTCCTTCACTTTTCTCTTTATCCTTTATTTGTGGTTTGTTATAAAGAGTTACTTGCGCTGGTGTATGCCTTAGACAAATTTCGGTCGTATATTTTGGGAAGTAAAGTTGTGGTGTATTCAGATCATAGTGCGGTCCGATATTTAATGGGAAAGAAAGACGCAAAACCGTGTTTAATTCAATGGGTGTTATTGTTACAGGAATTTGAACTTGAAATCCGGGACAAGAAAGGTTATGAGAATGTAGTGGCGGATCACTTGTCTCGGATTCCACTTGAAGGTGTAGATGATCCAATGGAGATAAATGAAAAGTTTCCGAATGAACAGTTGCTCGTCATCTCAAACGCACCGTGGTATGCCCACTATGTTAGTTATTTAGCCACGAGACCAATTCCGGAACATTGGCAAAGAAACGGAGGCAACAGTTCATGTCCCAAGTCAAGCAATACATTTGGGATGAACCGGACCTTTTCAAGGTTGGAGCGGATCAAGTTCTTAGAAGATGTGTATCTGAAAATGAAGTGCATGAGGTTTTGACACATGCTCATTCGTCGACATGTGGGGACCATTTTGGTGGCTCTAAAACGGGGTATAAAGTACTTACATCCGGGTTCTATTGGCTAGCACTTTTCAAAGATGCTAATGAATATGCCCGACATTGCTTGAATTGTCAACGAATGGGGGGTTATATCAAAAAGGAATGAAATGCCTTTACAACCCATTTTGGTGGTTGAAATTTTTGATGTTTGGGGCATAGATTTTATGGGCCCGTTTCCGAACTCGTGTGGGTACTTATACATTCTAAAATTCATTTTTTAATGTATTTTCACCATTCGTTACACTCTAGTAAATAATGAGTATTCATTAGTTAATGTAAATAACGTATGGATGACCATTTGTTAAAGTATGATAATGAATGTATTACACTCGTTATCAATAAGAATTCAATAAATATGTTTAAATGACTTAAATTTACTTTTTATACTTATATATTATAAATAGGGATTTTATAAAATAAATTTTATTATTAAAAGCATTAATTGAAATATATTAAAGATCTACAAACTTAATAAAAGTTTTAACAAATCTAAGTATTATATATTTATTAAGATAATAATAACTAATCATCTAGATTCCCAACTTCCTATTATATCCGTTAATTATCTGTACTTATGGTTCCGCATTATCATTATTAGGCTTTATCGTCAACGCGTGATCCGCAATCATCATTCTTAATATTTCCCCTTTCACTTTTGTTCGTCTATCGAGATGAGTACCACATTCCCCTATTTTACTTGTTTTCCACGTTTTGGGGACATATGAGTAAATATACTTCTCATATATACTTATACTTAAAACTGCAATTTTTGTCTTATGTGTTAACAACTCATACATTACTTGTTTATGTGCTTATTTGCTTTGTATGCTTTCGCATTCGGAGAGGTCCAACATAATCTCAGTCTAGTATGGTCATACGCCAGTCGTTAGCCTTTGTGCTTCTCGACATCTCAGTTATACTTGCTCATTTGGTTAATTTGTTATTCTCATATGACTTGTTGCAGCTACATATTTTGTTATATATACTATATGTACAACTAAACTGATGTTTTTCTCACTCAACATGTGCTGTTGTTTATTTTATACGCATATGCAGGTTGGTGAAGAGTTAGTGAAGAATTTAGCTAGAAGAATATTTTAAATCAAGAAATTGTTGTATGAATTATTGTTTGTATTTGATTTATTTGATAATTGAATTCAATTAATAGATATTGTCATTTAAATATTGTGCATGATAGTAACCTTGAGAGCTGTGACAATCAGTTCGCGCCCCGGCATTTCCGCCGTAGGTTGGGGTTTGACAGATTGGTATCAAAGCCGAAGGGTTTAGATAGGTCGTTAGAAATTGCCTTAGACACATGTTTAAGAACCCTATACGTGCCTATCTGTTTACCTTTATGTGTTCAAATTAAATTGTTTACAGCTTTCTTAGATAATTATTTATTTATTATCTATTGTATTGTTATGCACACACACAAACTCCGAGGCTATGCCTCAACATTCCAAGAAAACTTTTCAAAAATTAGATTGCTTTTATTTTCGGGAAATTCCTTAAGAATTCCCACCTGTTGTTTTAACTCGTAAACCTTAAGGCTAGGTTATGTGGCATGTCCCTACGATAAATCAAAAGGGAAGAGAAACTGTGAGTTTGGCACTGGCAAAAAGGTTCCAAGAACCAAAGGTAAGACGCTATTCCTTACCTGGGTGATAACCTGACCACAGTATTCAACCCTATGGACCCGAGCGAGACCCATAAATGCCATATGACCGACGCCTTAGGTTGATTTTAACCGAATTCACGGTGATACGTGGCTAAACTCGGTTTTCCCGATTATTGTGTTCCGTTATTTAAATGGTTAGTTGGGTGAAAAATACATGGAACACATGGGCACTCCTATTATTCATTTCTTAACTAGATTTCGTATTTTTGTTGGAGTAATCAATGTGGTGATTTCACAAGATTCTCCGACTACCCATATTTATTTCGATAGTTCGTTATTTTGTTTGGTCGGTTAAAACGCCATGTAACGCTCATTGGGCCGAAAAACTTCATTGCATTGTTAATTCGTTAATTAGTTGGGACAATCAAATTGCCATGTAACGCTCATGGGATGTCCAACTCAGTTGCTTTTAATCGTTAGTTTCGTTGGGCCATTCAAATTGCCATGGAAAGCTTATGGGAGGCCAACACACAATTTATATTTCGTTGGTTTAAAATTAAGTTTAACTTAAATAAATAAATTTTAAACTGACTTAACTCCTTATATAGTCATCACACATTAATCTTATTGACTACATCATTTAATAACAATTTACGCTATGTACCCCCTCATCCTATAAACTCTTACTTTTAATTCTCATGACGCAAATCCCCTCACTTCTTAACGCAAAGTTATTATAAGTGATCTACATAGTTAAACATTTCACTATTCTTATGATTTCCCCAATTTATGCTTCATCTTATAAATCCTCATTTTTGGTCCCTATAGAATGTCTCATCTAAGAACTCACCGTCGTCCTCAACATCAATGCAACCGATTCAACTTTTCCCACAAATTCCTCTACTGGTGACTACAAACCATCTACCTCCACTCATCCTCACAACAAGAAACGTAAGAACCTTGCTGCAATAAATCCTACCCACCCGCAGGTCTCCTCAAACAAGAAACCTTAACTCGGTCCTTTTCCGTCATGCTCCATTTGTAACCGTCATCACTCGGTTAAATCCCTATACCGTCGTTGCACCCAATGTAACCGTTATGGCCATCTTGCTAACACTTGTCGTGTCCCGCCTACAGCACAAGTTGTTCCGCAAAAACCTACCCCTCATGCTCAACATAGTGTTCCTAATACTCGTGCTTGCTATCATTGTGGATACCCAAACCATCTTCGTAATATGTGCCTACAACTTACCCAAGCTCATAAAGCTCAATCCACGACTATACCCTACTACTTAACCCATGCTCATCAGGCTCAAATCCATCGACCTCATGTCCCTCAAGCTCCTCCCATCAAACAAGGACAACCTTACTTAACCCAACACTACCAAACCTCACAACCGCAAGCTCAAGTTTATCAAGCATATTTCCACCAAACAACTCTTTTGGAAACCGTTCAAGCTCCAGCTTTCCAAGCAATGCCGAATCAATCTACCTCAACTGCTCCAACTCCTGCAACTCCTCATGGTGCCTCAAGTTACGTCAATCAAGCTACTCAACGATATTAAAGACCTTTGCCGTTCCCTTATATATCTTACCTTATCTTGTCTTTTTCTTAATTATTGTAACGCCTCTTATGTCCATTTAAACTATTTATCTTTTATAATCTATCTTATGAATAAAGTTTCTTTTAAATAGATTGTTTATTTAAGCCTACTTCTATCTTATTTCGTTACCTTCATTAACCTTAACTATTTACAAACTACCCCTTCTTCAACTTTAAATACCTATATCTTTACGTTTAAAAGTCGTCTTAAAGTTTCTTTGCTTTATTAAAATCCACTGCAACTTTTAAAATTATTTTATACATTCTAGTGTTCTAAATTAAAACTCCTTAAAACTTTTGTTTCCTCAAATTCATGTTTTAATCAAACGTTTTGAAAATCCACACGATGGGACGAATCATGTGGACCATCCGACGATAACAATAATTATGGTCCGGAACATAATTATCGAAGTCCTCGTATGGAAATCATGAAGCGTAAAGTTGTGTGCCATAATATAGAATTGAAAGTAGTTGGGATAACGGTACAAATGTAGAAATGATAAGGACATGGTGGATACGCCACTGGTACATCCTATATATAAGTGCCCTTATCGGATTTGCATTTGGAGCATCATTTTAACTATTTAAAGTTTTGTTCTATGATAAATTTTAATTTTTTTTAAATTCTATTTTCCTCAAACTTTAATGATGTTGTTATGGTATCCTTTAATTTCGGGACGAAATTCCCTAAAGTATGGGAGACTGTAACAACTCGGATTTTCTAAGTTAATCTTCAATAATCATAACCCGACTCGCTTTTATATTCGGGAAATTTATCCAAGAAAGATGTCGCGTTATTCAAGATATCATTACTAATATTTGTGATTATATTTATTTGTTATATATAAAAATACTTTAAAACATATTCAATTTTAACCCAAACAATACTTTAACCCATTTTCGTTTCCATCTTAATAGATCAGGGGTCATTTTGCAAAACCTGAATATTATAACCATCTAACCCAATAACCCATCCCTTAACCCGTATTCATGATCCAATAACCCTACCCGTGACCCGTTTACGTATCTGGCGCCTTAATCTTCGTCTAAACTTGGAATTGATTAAGGTGAATCATTCGTCATCCTAATTTCAGCCTAACCGACATCTTTATTTTAGAAACAAGATCAATCAGCTACGTTAATATTAGGCCGACATAACTCGTTTAAGAATATACATATTATCGATTGTTATAATTCAATTAAATTCACAGTTAGCACTCTTAAACCATCACCTATCTAACCCCTACAACGAATTTCATTACCATCAATCATGTCTGCAAGTTCGTAATCGTTTCTATGGCCGGCTCTGTCATCATCAATTAACCAGTGTATAAACAACATTAAAGGTAATTTATATAGTTATTGAATTCGTCTATGATCATACAACATTAGCCCTAACGTTAATTAATCAATCTATAAGCGAATTAAACGATTTATGATCCTAGGGTTCTTGTCGTTGGAATGGGTTCGCGCCTGGTGGGTTTTAAATTTCCAGTTAGAACTTCTAATCAATTAACACCCTAGCGCAGTTGGCTAGGGTGGGTGTGTAAATGGTCGTCGAGGCTGGGGGCGCGGGTTCGAGTCTCTCCCAGCACCGATTTTTGTAATTTTTGTTGGTTTAATTCATTTAAACATGTATATTAGCATATTTAATAACTTAAATTATATTATTAATATTATAAAACTTATAGCTTATTTATATTTTGTGAAAACCGACATATTAACTCATTGTTTTTCCGGACTTTGATTAAAACCATACATACATATACGATTATATGTATGTATTGTTGGACTCGGTCTGCCCAAGAGACATATTAAATTGATGTGGCTAGTACGTTATGATCCAAGTCGGGTCATACCCAATAACAAGCTAGACAAACACCGATAATATTCGTTCATATATGATGTGATCATAACAAATGAATATTAACACTTGAGTTATTTGGAAAGGGGTT
The DNA here is from genome assembly GCF_021521415.1 of Bidens hawaiensis. Taxonomy (NCBI): domain Eukaryota; kingdom Viridiplantae; phylum Streptophyta; class Magnoliopsida; order Asterales; family Asteraceae; genus Bidens; species Bidens hawaiensis. The sequence goes on from NW_027496735.1 coordinate 76,405, forward strand.
TCTAATTAAAATGTACTTGTGTAATAAACAAATCATATGGATGATTTATGTTTTATGAAAGAACATTACATAGTGTTATTTAAGTTGGTTAAATAACAATATGTGAATAATAATAACCAAGCATGTCTCTTAACATATAATAGGTTTTATAAGTTATAAGTTATAAACTTATAAAAGTATATATGTATGGATATATATATATATATATATATGTTTAAAGTTTTATAAAAGAAAAAGATAATAACTCTTTCAAATGTAATATTATTATATGTTTGAGTGGAGACATGCAAGGTGAGTGGAGACATGCAATGGTTATTGTTGGTGGAGAGAAAGATGCCTTTAAATAAAACCTAGTCTTTCTCTTTCATTCTTTCATAACACACATAATTTCCAAGTAAACTTTTCTCTTTTCCTCTCTTGGGTATTTTCATCCAACATAAGAAAAGAAGAATAAAACTTCAAGTGCAAATCCTAGCTAGAAGTGGTGTGTTGTTGAAGCTTGGGGTATGCTAGCTTGAGGAGCTTCCATATTCAGGTTCTTACCTTTCAATCATCATCTCTTTCACCCGGTTTTGTCATATTGAAAGGTAGTAGTAACATGCATGGACTTATAGTGACATGCATGTATTTGATAGTGTGTAATTCGTATTTGGATCCGGGTTTGGGTTTTGCATGTTTAAAATTGGTTTTATACATATCATATTAACAAGATTTAAAACTTTTATATCCGCTGCGTTTTTGGTAAAATAGGGATTTTATCACTTTGATAATCTTGTTAAAACCCAACAATGGCATCAAGAGCCGCTTATACGAATGCATGCTTCATTAGACCCAAAATTTTTCGGGTTTATGGTGGGTTTCACCATTTGGCCGAAACTTTTTGGGGTTTTGGTTACCCCACGGTTTTTCAAGGTTATACTTTACATGCATGTGGTAATCTTGAAAAACCAAATAATTTGGATGATTGTTTAGTTTGTTTGGACAAAACCCGAAACTTTCGGTTTGCTTAAGCTTTGGCCGAATGTTTTGAGGCAAAAAGGGGAACCATTTTGGTCTTGTATTATTGCATATTTGGATGTGTAATAGATGTTCATAACCTAGCCATGGCCTTGTGTTTGGTTGAATGATTGTGTTGGTTGTTTGTTCATTCGATTTGGTTATAATATTTATTTGGGTTTGTAATCTATTTATTCATTCATATGGCTTGTAATAATAAGTAGATTAGATGTATTTCTTTTACTAGAAAAATGTATTAGGATATATTTTGTAAAAGAAGATGCATGGATGGAAGCCCAAATAAAATGATGAAGACCACAACACCGGGAGTAAACACTTGGAGCATATGGATGCGGAATCAAGTGGGTGTTCACCGACACAAGTGCATGTTCTTTTGGGTCCCTTAGGAGAGACTTTTTGACACACTTGTCTTCGGTCAACAAGTGTGGTCAATATTAGGAGGCTATGGTTATGAACTTGTGGTTGTGTATATTTTGTGCTTGCATGGTTGATTTACTTATTATTTGCAATATGGTTTGCTTAACAACTTAAAATCAACTAGCATAAAATTGGTTCCTTAGAAATCGTTAGGTAATAAAAATTGGTTTTATTAATAACTAATGATTTCATAATAAAAATGGGTTTTATTAATTGGAACTTTGAAAATGGGTTTTTCAACTAAGTACCATACATTTGAATGCATGCAAATGAAAGGTACAATAAATAGTTTTCCAATCTAGAATTTAGAAAACTAAAATCCCTTTTTAAAAACAAGTTAAACACCATCGTTTTATACGACACTTAAGTCACTTGTAGACTTGAAAGTGAGTTAGGATCACCTAAGCACTTTTAAGAAAACTTGTGATCTTAAGGTGATTTTACAAGTACTTTTGGCATTAGGATCACCTAACCACTTGTATGAGTAAACTCACACGTGTGTATAAGTAGGACGACTTGATTTGAAACCATGACTATAGGATCACCTTAACATGGCGTTCAAAGGTGTTGATGGGATTTGACATACCAACTAAACATATGATGTTTAACCGATCCCATAAAACTAGAAGTTGCAAAGGGTTGCAATTGTCAAACGTTGACTACCTTGTTAATTCGAATAGTAGGAAAAAGGTCACCTAACTACTATTTGAATGAAACGTTGGGTTCTAGATTTTAATCAATAATTGTCTTGGAGACATTTAAAGGGTATTAAAGATTAAAATTTTATTAATATCGAAAATACTAATTTGAACTTTGTTAAAATTCTTTTAGATGGCCACAAACAACGCACCGAACGCAATTATCCCACACGTGCATAATCTATCACTAAGATCCATTCTGGATAAGGATCTTCTAAACTTTAACAACTTCATGGATTGGTATCGAAACTTGAGAATTGGTCTCAAGCAAGAAAAGAAGTCTTATATTTTAGACGATCCTATTCCCGATGAACCCGATGTCAATAACTTGGATGCCTATGCGGATTGGTTAAAATACACCGAGGATTCGGTGCAAGTTTCTTGCCTCATGTTGGGAACAATGATTCCTGAGATCCAAAAGGATTTCGAGAATCATGGGGCGTATGACATGATAACCCAACTTAAGGAAATGTTCCTTACTCAAGCTCGGGTTGAGCGATTCGAAACGGTTCGAGCGCTTCATGCATGTCATATGGAAGAAACCCAATCTGTTTCATCTTATGTACTTAAGATGAAGAGCCACATTGATCGGCTTGAACGGCTTAACTGTCCCGTCTCAAAAGAGTTAGCCACAGATTTAATCCTAAATGGCTTAATTAAAAGGTTTGAGACATTCGTCATGAACTACAACATGAATGGATGGGACAAAAGCATTGGTGAGCTTCACGCAATGATTAAGACAGCCGAGGCCAGCATGGGTAAAAAGGTTTTACCCATTCTTGCGATCAATGAGGGTAGCTCAAAGAAAAGGCATCACCCGGAACCAAAAGCAAAGGTTGCCGTTGGTAAGGGGCAAGTCAAGAAGGGGTTCAAGGGAAAGGCAAAGGCGGAGCCAAAGCCAAAGAAGTTAAAGGTTAGCGCTGAGGATCCGTGCTTTGGTTGTGGTGAGATAGGTCATTGGATGAGAAACTGTCCGACCTATCTCAAGGAGTTGAAAGCTAAGAGGGATGCGGGGCAAACCTCAGGTACAACTTTCATGATTCACATTGATCTTAATATTATTTCTTCTAACACATGGGTATTGGATACCGGATGTGGAACTCACATATGCAATTCATTGTAGGGGTTCAAAAGAAGAAATGAGGTGAAGAAAGGAGATATAAGTCTCTTCATGGGCAATGGAGCAAAGGTTGACGTCCAAGCCCGAGGAGATTATGTTTTAAAGCTTCCAAATGGTTTGGAAATTGTTTTGAAAAACATTTTATATTCCCCTAGTTTGACTAGGAATATTATCTCTGTTTCTGTATTAAGACAATCTGGTTATGACTTTAAGTTTGTTGATAATGGTATTTATGTTTTCATGGATAATGTCTTTTATTTTAAAGCGATGCCGTTTTATGGCATTTATGAATTAATTCATGATGACTCATACATTGATAACTCGTTGTACCAAGCTAACACCAAAAGACTCAAAATGGATTTGAGTAATACTTTTCTTTGGCATTTTCGTCTTGGTCACACAAACAAGAATCGTATTCATACACTTCGAAAAAATGGTCTTTTGAAATCAAATGTTGATTCATTTGATGAATGTGAATCTTGTTTATTGGGAAAGATGATCAAAGAACCCTTTAATGGAACAAATGAAAGGGCGAAAGACTTATTAGGTATCATACATTCGGATGTATGTGGACCTTTTAGGATAATGACAAGAAATGGTGAAAGATACTTCATTACCTTTACCGACGATTATAGTCGCTATGGGTATGTGTTCTTGTTAAGACACAAAAATGAGGCCTTTGAAATGTTCAAAGTCTTCCAAAATGAAGTACAAAATCAACTCAACAAAACAATCAAAGTACTACGTTCCGATAGAGGAGGTGAATACCTCAATGATGCGTTTCTAGAACATCTTAGGAGTTGTGGGATTGTCTCACAACTTACTCCACCTGGAACACCACAACATAATGGTGTGTCTGAAAGGAGGAATTGAACTTTCTTGGACATGGTTCGATCCATGATGGCTAGATGCTCATTACCTCTATCATTTTGGGGTTTCGCTGTGATCTTTTCTGCCCGTATTTTAAATATGGCACCAACCAAGAAAGTGGATAGGACACCTTTTGAAATATGGCATGGAAAGGCTCCAAAATTTTCTTATTTAAAGGTATGGGGTTGTGAGGCTTATGTTAAGATCTACACCCCTGACAAACTTGAATGTCGATCCACTAAGTGTATATTTGTAGGATATCCCACGGATTCGAAGGGATATTATTTCTACAATCCAAGCGAGCATAAAGTGTTTATAGCTCGAAAGGCTAAGTTCTTGGAAAGAAGGTTCCTTATGGAAGGAACTGATAGAACTATAGAACTCGAAGAGGATCGAGAACTACAACCCGATACACGTTTGGTTGACACTAGCAATCAACAAGAGGTTGTTGAGGATGATCAAATGGTTGATCAAAACACACAAAACATTCGCAAATCTGGTAGAGTTAGCACCCCACCTGAGAGATATGGATTTCTCATGGATGGATGCTACGTGGTTGATTCGGATGAACCCACCACATACCGAGATGCAATGTCGCAATCTGATTGTGACAAATGGCTAGAAGCCATGAATGTTGAGATGCAATCCATGCATGACAATCAAGTATGGGACTTGGTTGCTCCGCCGCTAAATTCCAAGCTGGTTGGAAGTAAGTGGGTTTTCAAGAAGAAAACTAATATGTCTGGAAACTTGGATACTTATAAAGATAGACTTGTAGCAAAGGGTTTCACTCAAACTCAAGGGGTTGATTATGATGAAACTTTCTCGCCCGTGGCGATGCTAAAGTCTATAAGGATATTGTTTGCCATAGCCTCATATTATGACTATGAGATATGGCAAATGGATGTCAAAACTGCTTTTCTAAATGGGCATCTTAATGAAGATGTTTATTTGGTTCAGCCTGAAGGTTTTGTCGATCCACAACATCCTAACAAAGTATGCAAGTTGAAGAAATCAATCTATGGATTGAAACAAGCATCCAGAAGTTGGAATCACCGTTTTGATTATGAAGTTAAGAAATTTGGATTCATCAAAAACGCTGATGAAGCTTGTGTGTATAAGAAAGCTAGTGGGAGCATCATAACCTTTCTGGTATTATATGTCGATGACATATTACTGTTTGGAAATGATATTCCAACCTTAGAAGGTGTGAAAGCCTGGCTTGGAAGCTGTTTTTCCATAAAGGATCTTGGTGAAGCCGCCTATATTCTGGGAATAAGAATCTATAGGGATAGATCAAGGCGGTTGATAGGTTTGAATCAAAGTGCATACATTGACAAGATCTTGAAAAGGTTTAAGATGGAAAACTCTAAGAAAGGTTTGGTACCTATTCAAAGAGGAACGATGTTGAGTGCTTCTCAATGTCCAAGCTCAAAGGATGAGCAAGACAAAATGAGTGGTATCCCATATGCATCTGCTATAGGATCCATCATGTATGCCATGATTTGCACTAGACCGGATGTGTCATGCGCCTTGAGCATGACAAGTCGATACCAACAAAATCCGGGAACTAGCCATTGGATGGCTGTTAAGAGCATATTGAAATACCTTAGAAGGACTAAGGATATGTTTCTAATATATGGCTCTGGTGAGGAGGAACTCGTTGTAAAGGGTTACACTGATGCAAGTTTACAAACTGATCGAGATGATTCTCGATCACAATCGGGATACGTTTTCGTTTTCAATGGTGGTGTTGTCTCATGGAAGAGTGCAAAACAAGACGTGGTAGCTTTATCCACCACTGAATCTGAATACATCGCCGCCTCTCTGGCAGCTCAAGAAGCTGCATGGATTAGAAAGTTCATTGCCGATCTAGGAGTGGTTCGTACCATTCAGGACCCTCTAGAGATCTTTTGTGACAACGAGGGTGCGATTGCTCAAATCAAGGAACCCCGCGGATATCAAAAGACTAGGCACATTGAGCGGAGATTCAACTACATAAGGGATGAAGTTGAAAAGGGAAAGATATGTATTCGCAAAGTTCACACTGATCAAAACATTGCGGACCCACTCACGAAACTCCTTGAAAGGCCGAAGCATGAGAGTCATACTTGCGCCTTAGGACTTTGATATTCTAGTGATTGGATTTGATCAAAATTTGTATTTGGATATTGGAACAATTTTATTTTAACTCAATCATATGGTTTTGGTTATGGTCATGTTCTTGAGTTATGTTCCATTTTAGTATGTTTAAATCCGTGAATAATTTGAATTATTCTAAACGTCCGTAGTCGTTCATATATGTTGGAACAAATGTGAAAGTAAGACTATTATGAACTTGGATTGGTAGATATTCATGAGGTATGAATATAGCAAAGGGTTGCTGCCAAGGTTCATAGATATTTATGGGATAAATATTGGACTGACCCGCTCTCAATTTTACTGCATGGAATCCTTGGGATTTGTGATCATAAGTAAATTTGAGTAAAGGCGAACTTCATAGTATCCTCCGACCTGAGATGCATATTGGGTCTTGATATTCATCGACTATTATGCTTTGACTTAGTTCTTCGCTGCTCTGAAATATGTCAGTACATAAGGCTAAGCTCAAGTATAGTACAAGGTGATAGTGAGAGACGTATGTAGTCAATATGGGATTTGTCCCTCTTATTCGTTGAGAGTTAAATGTCTAAGGCCTGACAAGTTAAATCAACAGAGAATGATCACTCTGTGTCTCTGGATTTAACATGACATTTGTGGCAAAAGGATAAATGATAGTTTCACCTAAATCATTTTCAAGTATGGGACTTGAAAGGGATGATGTTATTGAATGGCACTTCGTCATACGTATTAGGGGTAGTAAACCGTAGTTAGGCGGTATTTGCTACTTGCATCAATCTTCTATGTATCTTGTGCAAGTTGGAGATTGTTGGACTCGGTCTGCCCAAGAGACATATTAAATTGATGTGGCTAGTACGTTATGATCCAAGTCGGGTCATACCCAATAACAAGCTAGACAAACACCGATAATATTCGTTCAATATGATGTGATCATAACAAATGAATATTAACACTTGAGTTATTTGGAAAGGGGTTACTAAATAAAATGTACTTGTGTAATAAACAAATCATATGGATGATTTATGTTTTATGAAAGAACATTACATAGTGTTATTTAAGTTGGTTAAATAACAATATGTGAATAATAATAACCAAGCATGTCTCTTAACATATAATAGGTTTTATAAGTTATAAGTTATAAACTTATAAAAGTATATATGTATGGATATATATATATATATATATGTTTAAAGTTTTATAAAAGAAAAAGATAATAACTCTTTCAAATGTAATATTATTATATGTTTGAGTGGAGACACGCAAGGTGAGTGGAGACATGCAATGGTTATTATTGGTGGAGAGAAAGATGCCTTTAAATAAAACCAAGTCTTTCTCTTTCATTCTTTCATAACACACATAATTTCCAAGTAAACTTTTCTCTCTTCCTCTCTTGGGTATTTTCATCCAACATAAGAAAAGAAGAAGAAAATTTCAAGTGCAAATCCTAGCTAGAAGTGGTGTGTTGTTAAAGCTTGGGGTATGCTAGCTTGAGGAGCTTCCATATTCAGGTTCTTACCTTTCAATCATCATCTCTTTCACCCGGTTTTGTCATATTGAAAGGTAGTAGTAACATGCATGGACTTATAGTGACATGCATGTATTTGATAGTGTGTAATTCGTATTTGGATCCGGGTTTGGGTTTTGCATGTTTAAAATTGGTTTTATACATATCATATTAACAAGATTTAAAACATTTATATCCGCTGCGTTTTTTGTAAAATAGGGATTTTATCACTTTGATAATCTTGTTAAAACCCAACATGTATACTTTAGTTATCAATAAGAATTCAATAAATATGTTTAAATGACTTAAATTTACTTTTTATACTTATATATTATAAATAGGGATTTAATAAAATAAATTTTAATATTAAAAGCATTAATTGAAATATATTAAAGATCTACAAACTTAATAAAGGTTTTAACAAATCTAAGTATTATATATTTATTAAGATAATAATAACTAATCATCTAGATTCCCAACTTCCTATTATATCCGTTAATTATCTGTACTTATGGTTCCGCATTATCATTATTAGGCTTTATCGTCAACGCGTGATCCGCAATCATCATTCTTAATATTTCCCCTTTCACTTTTGTTCGTCTATCGAGGTGAGTACCACATTCCCCTATTTTACTTGTTTTCCACGTTTTGGGGACATATGCGTAAATATACTTCTCATATATACTTATACTTAAAACTGCAACTTTTGTCTTATGTGTTAACAACTTATACCTTACTTGTTTATGTGTTTATTTGCTTTGTATGCTTCTCGACATCTCAGTTATACTTGCTCATTTGGTTAATTTGTTATTCTCATATGACTTGTTGCAGCTACATATTTTGTTATATATACTATATGTACAACTAAAATGGTGTGTTGCTCACTCAACATGTGTTGTTGACAAAACTTTATTTTATACGCATATGCAGGTTGGTGAAGACTTAGTGAAGAATTTAACTAGAAGAATATTTTAAATCAAGAAATTGTTGTATGAATTATTGTTTGTATTTTATTTATTTGATAATTGAACTCAACTAATAGATATTGTCATTTAAATATTGTGCATGATAGTAACCTTGAGAGCTGTGACAATCAGTTCGCTCCCGGCATTTCCGCTGTAGGTTGGGGTGTGACAACGACTATGATTCTAAACGTGAAGGTGGAGAAAGTGGGAACGATGGTGGTGATGGTGGAGATGGTGGTGATGCAGCTCGTTTAGCTGCTTTGCGTAAACGTAAGGGAAAGGCTAAGGTTTTTGATAATCCTGCTAAAACTCGAATCCGTAGGGGTCCAGGTGTGGAGATTGGTGGTTTTATACCAAAATTGACTGTTAATGTATCTACTCAACAAACACCAATGGCTACTACTCCTACTAGTACCCCGGTGATTACATTATCGATGAAAATCTCGTCGGATCTGAGGTTTGCATCGATTCTTCAAACTGTATTATCTTTGATGCCGACTCCTCAACAAGCTACTTCTATTACAAGTCCCATCCCAAGACCTATGCAATTACCGGACTTCTCATTCATGTCATTTAATCGTTCGGCAGGTCCGATGCGGCTAGCTCCTTCGTCATTTCACAACATGCCAATTCAACAACATATGTTCTAGTTGTAAAATTTGGTACATTTGCAAGAAAACCAAATGGCTGTTGATCGTCTATTTCAAGAGCAGATTTGTGTTTAACAACGAAAGATGGTGAGTCACATCTCGTATGTACAACGTGAAAGTTTACAATTACGGCTGTTGGTTACTGCTCAGGGGAGAAAATAAAGAAGCAAGACGATGAGATACGTTAGTTGACGTGTACAGACGATATGCTAAATAAATTGAAGGGTAATGATGATGAAAAAGACCCTGAGGCATGTGCAAGTGGTGGAGAGTAGCAACCGAAGGTTGGTACATCTGGGGGTAGTGTTGGTGGTGAAGGATCGGATAAGCAGTTACTAGTGTATACTGATACTACTAATGTGCAGCCGATAGAGTCTATGAAGGCGAACATGATCCTGCATGGATTATGATAAGGGTATAGTGATGAGTATGGTGAATGCGGATGAGATTGAGGAAGGAGAGTTTGTTGATTGCTCGTATCGAAAGAACAAATCTCTTTGTCGAGTTTAAATGAGGAAGAGGTTGATGATCTGGAGAAAGAGGATGACGTGGAGGTCGTGGACGACGAGAAAGTAAGATTTGATGCGAGTATACCATCTGGGAATACGTCATTTAATTATGATGATGTGGAAGTTGAAGACGTGACAGCCGAGGAATACCCTGATCTGTACAGTCGTTCGAATACAGATGAAGGAATTCCATTCTCCACTACTGAGCATTATAAAGTGGCTGAAGAACATTTGGGTAAGAAGAAAAAGAAGGGTAAAGTATGTGAAGCTGGTTCTGGATCGAAGGAAGTTAACGTATTCGGGGGGATGTTCGAGCACAATAAGCTGCGTATGAACAAACTTATTGATGTACTAAGGTATGCTGAAGAAGAGGATGACAGGCTGTTGAAAGCCCGTGCTACTGCTTATCAGATGACGAAGTTTAAAGCCTTGAATACAGTGAAGGGTGATATAATCTCGTGGTTATATGATTCCGAGCTGAAGGTTTGTATTGTTATGTGGGAACACGGCATTCAATATTTTCAGCATATTGCTGATGTTCTTACATTACCGAGGTGGGATGTGCGTACACTAGCCAACAGATCGTTCATGAATCGTGGTGGAAACCAGATGCCAAATTGGTTCTATAGGCATCTATTACGTGAGGTAAAACATGGGTTTAAAATTTTCAAGCCACAGGTCCCGACTCGGAAATACATTGATAAGATACACCCGAGAACCGGCTGGAGGAAACTTGTGATTAAAGTAAAGCCGCCTCGTACGTTGAAGAGAGTTCCTGTTAAGACTTTTTCCCAAAGCTTTACAAGAAACTTAATAGGTGATATCATGATAACCGTACTGGTGAAGCCGTGACCATTTTGGGATCGGGGCTAAAGACGAAGTTTATTCGAGTAATCAACCCGATGTGGCTGGTTAATTTATCCAAATATGATAATGACGCATTATTCAACAATCAGATCAGAGGGCCGAGAATAAATATTATGATCTTCCTATGCAATTTCAGCGTATGGTGTGTGTTTGCCATGCGTTCGGGATTCATAGTTGTGCCGATTGGAAGACCAAGCACTTCAAGTGATCATGACAAAGAGCACGAGATGAGGGGGAGTTTGTTAGTACACGTTTTGTCGTCTCGGTCTTTGTATAATTTTATCTGATCTTTATAATGTAAAACGGTATTTTAGTAAATGTACTAAGGTACATTCGTTATGTAAATGAGCCATTCATTAGAGTAGATGATAACGAATGCGCTCATGCGTGTTTTTTTTGGTCCATTCGTTAGGATTTCTAACGAATGAGGACAACGAATGGTTTGTTTGTTTGTGTAAAAGTATACACTTAGCGTATGATGACGAATGAAGCTCATTCGTTATGGTCTGTATAACAAATGGCGTCATCGTCTATGTATAGTTTGTAAAGTATTGATAATTAAAGCAGTTATTGTTATTATTTGAAAACACCTCGTTATGCTGCCCAAATACTCTCTCACACCATAGTCTAATCGTATTCAAGTATACCTAATCGTATAAACATATCAAGTGAGTAGATCTTGATCGTAATTGTAATTGTAATCATACGGATATGGTTTCTCAACCTCATATAGTGAATTTCAACAGTATATATTTTCCTTTTCTTAAAATGATTAGTTGTGACCCATGCAAAAATAACAAATAGAAAATTTTCTAAAAAAATTTATTTGGTATTATATATAAGATTTTCTTTTTTTTATTTGTTTTTATTCTGTGATACTTTTTTATTTGGTTTTCTTTTTTATTTTAATATAACGTTCGGTTTATTTTTCGGTAGCTTCATGAACCATCGATAGTTAGCGATTTGTCGTCAACTCGTAGCCACAACGAGCAAGTTTTACCAATCTAGAACGTGTCGTTTTAAAAATGTTTTTTTGTGTTACAATGATACAAGTGCAAATACTATTTTGGACGTTTGTTAATTTATTTTTTAGGTTTATCATTGTTACTGATTAATACTGACTGAATTCGTGTAACATCACATGTGTTATACCTAGTTAAAGTAAATATTATAATATGTTGCATAAAAAATAAAATAAAATAATAAAATAAGAAACAAGATAAGAAGAAATATGTTAAAGATGTGTAAATAAAATAAAAAGATTAAAAAAGAGGAAATAGAATTGGGTAAAAAGAAAATAATATTTTGTGATCACTCTCAATCCATTTTCTATGAATAGTCATCCCATTTTAAGCTTCCTCTTTCACCTCATCAATCCTCTCTCTCTCCCTCCCAAGGTCTCTCTCTCTCAATTCTTCTTCGTCATTTTCGGATTCAATTGATTTCCTTCCTTCCTTCCGCATATAATAATTATATGACTTTTAAAGATTTGTTATATATGTTTCTCTTTCTCTAGGTATTGTTTTTTTGAATCTGGAGATGATGAATTGTCGTCGTTTTGCTTTCACAAATCAACACCAGAACAACAACGCTTTGGTCACCGCTGGAGACGGCGTCGTTTGCCCTAAACCTCGTCGTATTCGTCTCCTCAATGAATCTTCGCTTTCTCTCCAGATGTATGTTTTTTTATATTATTATTATTTTTTTTATTATTATTATTAATATTAATGTTGAATCAACAACAGCAGTTATCAAACAGAAATGCATGAATTAAAAGCCAGAACGGAGATTCTAGATATGATTCTCACCAAGGTAACCACTAATATATTATTTTCAACCAACATCAACATCAACATCTTATTATTATTAATCATTTCACTTTTCTCACATCATGATTTCGGTCATTAAATTGCCTATATTTTTTTTTCAATTTGGGATTATTTATTATTTGAAACTGAAATTGCACTCCAAAGTTTTTTGTTTCTTTCCGGTACATATGTTTTTTTTTTAAATTTATTTTCCATTTTGTTCACTTCATCAACCACATAATGGTAATTTTAATAAATAAATTGATTAAAGTTACTACATTTAATGAATTTAATTGCGTTTTTCCTGACTTTTTGTGCCTTTGAGCCTCTTGCTACTCGTCAGGTTCTTTTTTTTCGGTTTTTTTATTTTTTTATTTATAACATGAAACCCCCAAACTCCAATGAAACCCCCGAACTCCACTAAAATTACACATCTAATGAAACTCCCAAACTCCAATGAAACCCCCGATGTTTAACTACTTCCTTCAATGCTCCATTCCAATCATCCTCTTTATTTATCCATTCTAATCTGACACTATTTGATTCACACCCCAAATATAAAATTACCTTTTTTCTGTCATGCACACCAACTGTTCGACCTTTTGCCTCAACCAAACTTCTTGATTTTTCACTCTTGTTCTTTCTATTTTCCTTTTGGGTGCTTAAGGGGGTATTTTGAGTTGGAGTTCTACCCATTTTGCTTTGTTTTGGAGTTATACCTTCCTCCTCTTATGCCTTAGCGGTTGTTGTGGGGTGCTAGATGGGGGTGAGCAACCCGTAGTTGCTCCCCTCCTTCGAGTGTGAGGGGTTTGGTCTCTGTTTTTTGCTCTAACTCATCTCGAGTCGGGGTCTTTAGAGGTCCGGTGTCTTTTGTGATTTGTTTGTTTCTGTTCTCGTGTGTACATGGCTACCATAAAAAGAATTCGAAACGTAAATACAGGAGGGCTTGGTCCTAGCTCCACTTACGGTTTAAGGCCATGCCCCTTTAAGCATTTCCACGAGTGTAAGGATGGTAGACCTGGGTCCTCGGGGTTTTTCCGCCTAATTGAGCACATGCAAAGTACCCATTTCAAAACGGATACTCGGAAGAACCTTTTAAAAGACGCTATCTCTAAGGATTTGGACCTTTTTATAGATGTTGGGGAAGCCCTTCGGGAGGGGGATAAATGGTTATGTGGGAGGTGCACGACGTTGCATGCCCTTAGCAGGGGGTGCAAGCATGCTGATGGTGTCTATTCTTTTTCTGTGGATTCTGGAGATGCTGGAGAATTCATTGTTGGGATCCAGAAACCTAATCGTGTGTCTGTGGATAGGGACCCAAGTCCATCTGTAGGAGTGGTTGGGGATGTATCCCTTTTGGAACGGGTTTTCTCCCTTCCCATTCAAACGGTTAAGAGCATCCCCCCAAGTTGTCGTTTGGCGTTTGCTCAGACTTTGGCATGCGCTTTACGCAAGGTAGTGGATTCACCAGGCTCGATTGAGAATTGGGTCAAATTACTATTGTTGCCGCGTTTTACTTTAAGGGTGGTGAAACCTTCCACTAGGTAGGAACGCAGGTCAGGGAGTCGAAAGTCTTTGCAATGTAGTAGCATTCAGCAAGCACTTGCGGTGTGGAAAGATGGATCTGGTTTTGCTGACTTGGTTCTTTCTCTCTTTGATAACGTGGGGGGAGCACTTTTTCTAAAAGAGAGGTCGGAGGGGAGGAGGGTTCTGAAAACAGCCTTAATATTAAACAATGTCTCAGGGAAGTCAGGGATGGTCATTTCACAGCTGCAGTCAAGGTATTATGCTCAAGTGGGGTTGCCCCTCTCGGAGATTCAACCATGAAAGCCCTCATTGATAAACACCCAGTGGTGCCGCCTCCGTCCTTGCCTTCTAGCTCTGTCGTCCTGCCTACTCTCTCTGTGGATGGGGACTGTGTGCTTAGATGTATCCGATCATTTCCTAAAGGGACCTCATGCGGGAGAGACGGGATGCGGGCGCAACACTTGTTGGACGCTCTTAGTGGTGAGGGATCAGTGACTTCCATGGGTCTGCTCTCAGCCATCACTGAAGTCGTCAACTTATGGCTAGGGGGTCTGTGCCCCAAGGTGCTCGCTGAGTTTATTGCTTCGGCCCCCCTTACCCCTTTATTAAAGCCGGATAATGGAATTCGGCCCATTGCTGTGGGGGCTATCTGGCGTAGGTTGGTTTCTAAAGTGGCTATGAAGATGGTTGGGAAGGAAATGACTCAGTATTTAGGGGACTTTCAGTTTGGGGTGGGGACACCTAATGGGGCAGAGGCGGTGCTTCACAGCGCGAACCGGTTTCTTAACTCCTTTCACGCGGACGGCTCTTTAGCTATGCTTACCGTGGACTTCTCCAACGCCTTCAATATGGTCGACCGCACAGCCCTTCTCCGAGAGGTTCATCATCATTGCCCGTCTATCTATCTATGGGTCCAGTTCCTTTATGCCCAGCCGGCTAGGTTGTACGTTGATGATGACTGTATAGGGGCTACTACTGGGGTTCAGCAGGGAGACCCCCTTGGGCCCCTCCTCTTTGCCTTAGCATTACACCCTCTTGTTCTCCGGGTACAAAATGACTGTAACCTCCCATTTCATGCTTGGTACTTGGATGATGGGACTATTATTGGTGGTGCCAACGAAGTCGCTAAAGCCCTAGACATTATCAACTCGGAAGGGCCATCATTGGGGCTGCAACTTAATATTAAGAAAACCGAGGTTTTTTGGCCAGCGTGTAATGGGGTGAAAGTCAAAGATGGGCTCTTCCCTAGTGGGATTGGTAGACCAGAGAGAGGGGTAAAGCTCCTTGGAGGGGCTGTTAGTCGAGATCCCTACTTTATTAAGGAGTTGGCGAGGCGGAGAGCATCTCGTGCGGTTGATCTTATGAAACTCTTACCTTGCCTTAGGGATCCCCAGAGCGAACTCCTCCTACTTAGGTCTTGCATGGGGGTTGCTAAGTTGCTTTTTGGGTTACGAACATGCCACCCCCATATGATGGATGATGCGGTATCCTGTTTTGATAAGGGGCTACGAGAAGCCATCGAAGACATAGTTGTATGTGGAGGCCCGTTCTTTGGTGATCTTCAGTGGCGAGTTGCATCTTTACCGATGCGCTTAGGGGGTTTAGGCCTTCTTTCGGCTCATGATGTTGGGGTTTACGCTTTTGTAGCGTCGAGGGCTCAGTCTTGGAAGCTACAGAATCACATCTTAAGGAATAGCGGAGTTGTCGACCTGGACCCAGACTACGTGCAGGCCCTGGAACGCCTAAATGGCGCTCTCCCAGACTTTGACATTGGCGGTTTCTCTAATATGGACACCGCCCCACCAAAGCCTCAAAAAACTTTGGCGAATGCCCTTTTTGGAAAAATCGCTCAGAGCCTGGGAGAAGTTTTTGGATTGTCCCCTCGACAGAAGGCGGTTTTTGAATGCTTACAAGGTCCTCATGCCCAAGATTTTCTGACCGTTATCCCGATTGATGGCTTGGGCCAAAGCATGTCTGCGGTCGAGTATAGAGCCATTCTTAAGTACCGTTTGATGGTCCCAATGTACCCAGAAGACGAAACATGTCCGATCTGCCGTAAGGCCTGCCTGGATAAATTCGGAGAGCATGCGGTTCATTGCAAGGAGATGCCTGGGTTCAAATACCGACATGATTGGGTGCGGGACGTTCTTTGGGACATCTTAAGGCGAGCTGGGATATCAACTAAAAAGGAAGCCCCCGTAAACTTCCTTACAGACCCCACGGAAGGGAGATCCACTCTACGACCGGCAGATTTGCTCGTCTTTGGTTGGGCCGGGGGAAAACACGCTTGTGTTGACCTCACAGGGGTATCTCCCTTAGCTGGTTTAAGGGATAATGGGTTTGTAGCTGGGCAAGCAATGAAAAGGGCTGAAACGAAGAAGGTGGAGAAACATGCTAAAGCCTGCGAAGAGAACCAACATGTTTTTGTCCCTCTGGCTTTTGATACATTTGGCTCCTTGGCACCGGAAGCTATCCGTTTTCTAACCAGGGTCCAACAGGTTGTGCATAGCAATGTGTCGACTCCAAAGGGGCAGGGGTATGTCTTTAGCAGGTTAGGGTTTGCAATTCAGAAAGGGGTGGCGGCGCAACTTGTTGCCCGCCTACCTGCTATATTGATGTAATATCTATGTTTCTACATATTGGAACCCAATTTTTAACACATCTAAATAAAAAAAAACACAAAAAAAATCTTGGCCTTTCAAATAAAAAAAATGTATGTTAAAAGGTTTGATTAAACTAGTTGAAATCTGCAAGTTTTATCTACTTAAAATTAAGTGGAGTATTTAATCTTATACCCCCACCCTACTTTGAATTTAATGAACACAAATTAAGTTTCATTTTCATTGACTTATGGTCATGCGTTTACTTTATTAATTAATTAAAAACATATATATATATATATATATATATATATCTAATAAATGGGTGGATTCTTTACCAATTTCTCCCCTAACTTTTCACCAGAATTCATTCTTTGTCCACGTGTAATTTTCTCTTTTATTAACCCTAACAATTTCACAACGTAGGCGACCACTGATCTTTAACCATGCATTCGTCATCAACAAATCAGGTATTAATCATCTACATATTCAATTGTCTTCAACATTAGAAGTCCAATAATAATCCTGACTTTGGTTTACAGATTCGGTTTTACACAATCAACAATATAGATCATCGTCTTCTGTTTTCTAGGTATCATTGTCAACAATCTTTCATCTTCTTATACATTTAAATCATCAAAACTAACTGTAACTTTGTGTAGGTTCCTAGCCGGATCTACACGGAAATATCTCGTATTGCGTAGGTGCGGAATCCCTACGTAAGGCGATACGAGTGTTAGACGCGATATACGTTAAACCCAAGTACAAAGACACGTTACAATACTCAATAAACACGTTGTATTGCAACTCCTTTAACACGTGATAGCCAAAATCACAATTACACGTACTAAACGACCACTTCAATACAAGCCGTAAGCCAAGCTTATATGGTTATCGACAACTTCTCCTAACAGACTAGGCGAAGTTGTTGATAACTTCGCTTGTCCACAAGTTCGCTTATATCAGGCGAACTTGTGAAACAAGTTAACTAAAACACAAAACAAAACCAACTAACACGATTACAGACACTAGATACTGAACTACTGGCATCATGTACCAACAGACTCCCCCTTGGTAGTAGCTTCATATCTCATCTTCAATCACGTGTCTTGTAATCCCAAAAATCGAGTCACCCGTCTTCAAGCATGTACGCCTTCTCTGACACAAACCGTAACTACTCGCTGATATTTCTTGGCTTCTTCTTTCCAAGCAGGAATATAAAATATCTTTTTCTCGTTCAGCATCTGCAAATCAGCGTGAGACAAGTTCACCAAGTGCATTGGATCATACACTCTCAGCAACTCTTGTTCATCTTCATCCTCCATGACCGCTTCAGCTGTTTCACTATCGACATACCACCATTTCAGATTCTTTAGGACATCCTTGGGCATTTGTTTCATCGGCACTTCTTTTAAACACCGGATCGGCTTATACTTCATTATCATCCAAGGCTTGCCATCAGCTCTCATACCTCTGTCTTTATCTTCAACGAGCTTTCCTTTCTGCGGCTTTAATAACTCGAACTTTTTCTCTTTGATGCTTTCTTTCCACACGATCTTTCCAATAATCCTAGCCATATTGTCATCACTCCTGTTTATCAACCCCAACTTGGCTAAATCCTTCACCTCACACTCCGGCAAGGTATTCAACGATCTCAACAACCTCTTGAAATACTGAACTCCGTCAAAACGTTTAATCACAAACAGCCTCAACTGCTCATCATATAACCAGCAAATAATCCCCTTCTTCGATTCAGCATATCCTTTGATGTTGTAACTCTTCTTGAACATAGTAGGAACCGCTGGTTTCTTTGTCTTTACGAACCATTGAGCGTAGCTTTCTTTCCATCTTGGCTGCTCTTCCCATTCCGTCTCATCGCTTCCCATATCTGACTTATCAACTTCGGGAATTTCATGCTCAACGTTTTCTTCCACAATCTCTCCCTCTTCAATCTCACTATCAATTACAATATCATCCCCTATCTTCTCAATCTCTT
The DNA here is from genome assembly GCF_021521415.1 of Bidens hawaiensis. NCBI lineage: Eukaryota > Viridiplantae > Streptophyta > Magnoliopsida > Asterales > Asteraceae > Bidens > Bidens hawaiensis. The sequence continues at coordinate 95,074 of NW_027496735.1, forward strand.
CACTCGGTAACACATCGTCATCACCTTCGTCCTCAACATCCAACACCTCCTCAGCATCCACTACCACCACATCATCACCCCCCCGATTCACCAGTTGCACCAGTAGACTCCCCCTGAGATGTGGAAGTCCCAAGAGCTTGTTCAGTTCTTGGCAACTCACCACCTGCACCTTTAGATGCATTGGGATCATCGTCTCGATCGTTACTCTTCTTCGTCCTCAGCTCATCACCGTTACAGCTCGTCTCCCCCTGAGATGCCAAGAACTGTTTCAAGGCATCAAATAGTTTACCGTGCTCAATCAGGAGAGACGACTGAATCTGATTCTCTGCAACAAGGCTCTGAATAGCGTGAGTCTGGATCAGATTTATTCTCGACTGTTCTGCCACGACCCTTTCAAGAGTTGCTATTCTTTCCGAGTCAGATAAGGTTGCATCAAAATCAAACCTCATATGTGAAATGTCTTGAGCGTACGGTGGAGGGATTCCCAAGGTAACCGGCACATCAGAAACAGGCGTAAAAGTAACCGCAGGTGGTATCGTAACAGACAACCCTGCAGTGACAACCAGTGTCGACTCAACAAATCTTGCAACAACCTCCGATGGAGTAAGAGTTGGAGGTGGCAAGGACACAATTTCTGGAGCCGAGAGCTGAAATGTAGTGGGTGGTATGCCAAAGGAGGATGAGGTAGTCAACACGGCAACACCCGAGGTGATCGGTCCTGTAACTGTCAACGATGTAGGGACCATAGTCATACCAGACAGTGAGGGTGGAGAAAAACGAACCACTCCCGAGCTCTCACCAGCTCTCGATCCTTCACCCGTTCTTGCCCTTCTCGCTCGACGAACCAACCGATGCAAATCCTCCTCAAAGTCTGATTCACTGTCATCTGTGTCTTTTTTTCTCTTCCCATGAATTCTTTCTTGAGTAATCAGAATCTGACTTGCTTCAGCAACATCATCATCTGAGGAATCAGAATCAGTTCTTTCAGACTCAGCCACAGTCGTAGCTGCCATCGACACATCCACACTAGAAACCTGTGCAGCCGAGACCTATACCTCTTCCTCTGGATCAACACGTTCCATATCGAAAAATCCTTGACCGCCAAAAGTAGCTTCAAGGTCGACGTGTTCCTCCGGTGCCACAACAGGAGCAGCAGGAAGAGATTGCTGTACCACAGGTGGTGGTTGAGGTGCTCCAGCCTGTTGCGGTGCCGGATCCCGAAACTCGTCCCCACGAGCTGCAACATACTCCGGGTTGATCAAGTACCCAAATAACGGAGTATGTCGAGGACGGAGCTCTGGTTTACTTCTAGCACTTGATGATCTACATTGGGCGAAGATTCTCTTGCTGACACTCTCCACATACCGAATCGGAAGGCGCTGAGGTAACGTGGGAGCCACGTGATTCAAGATCATTTGTAGGAATCTTGGATACATCAAGAATCTCTCACGCGCCACCGCTCGTCTCTGACGGTCTATCTCATAGAACACCATCTGACTGAAGCTATAACGCTTGTTGTAAGTCAGTGTTGTCATTGCCGACTGCATGGTCGCACCCATTCCATCTGTACCAGCCTTTCTACCCGACATGCACACGATCATCACGTGCATGAGAAAGCGCCATTGGTCTAATAAAAATCCCTTGCGTCTCTGAGTATCCCCCAATGGACCAGAATAGCCCATTCTTAAAAAAGCACCATCTCTGAATGGAGCCACGAAGTCTGTAGGATCATCTCTCGTTTCATCCCCAAACTGCAAAGCAACCCGTATCTGTTCTGACGAGAACTGCACTTCCTGATTGTTAACCGTTGCACGCATAACTGGGGGCTCGACTCTGCAGTCATACTCAACCGTCTGCCAGAAATCTTCTATGTTTGGAAAAGAGATGGGCAGAGTTGTAGTAATAGCGTGGAAGATACGCGAGCGGATAAGAAAAGAGATGATCTCGCGATAATCATCAACACCGCTCGCATCCGGGTCCAAAGTGATGTACATATTATGCCCCGGGAAAAACTGACGATTGTTATCTCCTCCTTCGTCACCACCAGCACCACCGGCTCCCGCTACAGCTGCCATATCTGCACCACAAACGGTCTAAGTTAGAGAATCGTCAAAGCCGAGCATAACTTCGCCTATTACCATGAGCGAAGTTAAGATAAACTTTAGTGTACAGGCAAAGTTAGATATTGGGCGAAGTTGAGCACAACTTCGCCTATACAATAACTTCGCCTGACAATAGATTAATCTTTTAAATAAAGTACAGCTTCAGGCGAAGTTAAGCCCAAGGCGAAGTTAAGGATAACTTCGCCTAATCATAACTTCGCCCCTGATTAATTAAAATATAAAGTAACAGGCAAAGTTAAGCCTTATGCGAAGTTGAGAACAACTTCGCCTAAACTATAACTTCGTCTGAACTGAAACGGCAAAGGTTTAGACGGCCAAACGATGTGAATTTGGTGAATTTGGTGATTGTGGACTCAAACAAACATGTTTTTATGGAGATTTCGACGATCAAGTTGGTTACGACCACGTAAAAACGAGTTTAAAAGAGGTTGTGTAATGGTTTGCATAAACGAGGTCTCAAATCGGACCGAAACGACATTTGATTAACACCATTAATACGAAGTATAAGTCACTCGACCTTACACACCTTTATCACGGATTAAAAACGGAGATAAACAACAAGTTTGAATCGAGATTTAACTTCGCCGAAGGTTTAATGATAAGTTCGCCTGTATTTTTGAGAATATGAAAGGTTTGACCAAAAAGTTTCATTATATAGTGTTTATATTATACAGGCGAAGTTAGGGTTAACTCCGCTTACCCCTTAACTTCGCCTGTTAAACAAGTTCGCCTTTAAAATCTGTTAAAACAAACTCGCTCAAAATTTACATAACAAACTCTTAAAAATTTAGCATTATGCTATTAACTTATGAAACTTCCTTTAAAGAGTTAAATGTTACGATCAAAGACCAAGTAACCAAGTTTTCAACCATAAAACAAAATATGCAATGAAAATTTTAGAAGTAAAATACATGGGATCAAATTCAGTCTTGACAGGGACTAACATGTTTTAGAAAAGATCCGAACAGGAATCATACTAATTAGATGGTTGTCACATAGATCCATGTTCAGCAGTATTATGACATAAAGAAACAGGTTGTAAGCAGGTAAACAACTTAGTATGGTTTTCATCGCTTCTGTGATACGAGTTAGGTTCATTTAAGCTCAAAATATAAATGGACACCACATCAGAGATTGTGGTGCCTCCTATCTATTCTCAAAGCGTATTTGGCTTTCCCCAAGTCACCCCGAGTTGACCTCGACCCGTAGTGTCTGATTAAGCTGTAAATACATCTAGATCTTTTAGAGTCTTCGTCTCGTTCTCGTTATTGCCTCTTGATTGATAAGTATAACATAATAGACTTCAGAAGGCTTAATTTTTTTTTTTTTTTTTAAATAACGATTTACATAGCATCAAAACAATAGACTACTGCAAGTCCCGAATCTGGATCACTGCAGTCTCTTGACACACTATCTTTTCGGGAATCAGAACACTCACGGGCTCGTGTATGACTGGGTAATCACTTTTCTGCCTATCATTCAGAAAGATATATATGAAGACATACACAACTCTTAATGAGTTGTCCCTTTAAATCGAGAAGATTTAGTTAGTATCACTTCTACTTTTACGCACCATAAAACGCTACCGTAACATACAATGACTGTTCTAGAGTCTTTTTGTAACGATTCCGGCAAATTCAAGTATACCCTAGCCGGAATATACTATTTACGTGTTATTCAATACTGAATATATGAATTATAATGTGTTTATACGAGTATATAAGATTCACAGTACGAATTATACTCGAATGAACAGTTAGTCGTATTAGAATTACGATTAACCGATGAACGGTTATTGAAACCCGAACGAATCGGGGATTACGTCATAGATGAAATATATGATGTTTAGTAAGGTTTACGAAGTATTAAGGCTTCGGGATAAGTGGATTATAGCACAGAAATAGGATTTCGATTTATTAGTACGTCGGTACGTTAAACGAAACCTTTAACATCAAACCAAGCAAGAGACGATCGATCAAGCCGAAAAAGATGCACAATGACCGACAATATGATGTGTTGAGTCAATAAATGTCGTGGTTTAAGTTTTTAAAGATTTTAAATCGGTTTTATATAAATTTTATTTTTAAGCCGAAAAACGACCGTTTTAGCCTCGTTTTAAGCCGAATTAAGCGTTTAACCGAAAAACGAACTGAACCAGATTATCCACAACGTTATCTGGATTACGCAATCCAAATGTGTGGCCATGGTTAGAGTTGTGGGCCCCCCTCCCCACCTTACTATGGACCGATCGGTCCATAGTCTCACACATACACATTCACTTTTCTTTTTTCTCCAAGATTTCTCTCCAAATCCTCCCAAAACTCTTGAACATCCATCCAAAATCCAAGTTTTTAAGCAAGAACACAAGGTAAAAAACGAGTTGTGATCGTGTTTATCTTCTTTTCTTGATTCATTTACAAGGAAATGAGGTTTCAAATGAAAAATGGGTGAAAACCCGAGATGAAACCGATTCTTGGAGGATCAAGTGATGTATACAAGTTATACAAAGGATCTTGGTCCAAGAAAGTAGTTAAAAGAGTCAAAAACGAATTTTTACGGTCAAAATCTTTGTTTTGATGTTTTAATCGAAACCATGAAAGAGATGGCTTGATTGTGGGTATAACTTGCTTGGTGTGGTGTTGTTGTGCTTGTAAGTGTTGTATCTAGTGGCTAGCAAAGGCTAGAAACCAAGATCTTTGCGATCTAACGCTAGAAAACACAAAGTAGTTCGGTTTTCGTATGATTTAGTTATTTTGGACAGATTGTGATAGACCTAGAGTTGGGTCACGAAATTTCACAGAGATGATCTACACATGAAAATATGAGATCTGTGAATATTTTTGGTAATTTTTGGATAAAGGATGAATATTTGGTGAATTTAATGCTCGGTTTTGGCCAAAAATGGTGAAAATAGCTAAACATCATGAAAAATTCTGGAAAATTTAAGATAAGCTTTTTATAACATATAAAAGTCACACACAAAATTCAGGTTCATTGGAGAAGTCTAAGTAGGCTTTTCGGTTAAAACGAGTTCTAGGGATTTCTAGCTCGGTTTTGGTAAAAATGGCATGAAAAGTGAGTTTTTGGTTCTGGAAAAATTACAGGAAACTATGTGGGTGACAGGGGTCATCCCAGAAAAATTTGGGATTTTTTCGAAGGTCGTTTGGTATTTTCAACATATTCGGTGTTTAAATGACGTTTAAAAAGGGTTAAATAAATCTTAGATCTAAAAATTAATTCTGGAAAAATTTTATAAAATTCCTTACTGTCAAAATATGGTTTGTACAAAATTTCAAGGTCCGAGACTAAACGGATATTTATTTGTGCTAAATGGAACTTAAAAACAAACTTTTAAAGCTTAAAACGTGTAAACCGGCAAAGTTCGCCTAAGCGAGCTGACTGGTGCATACAAACCTTAAAAATGGACTATTTTCATGAAACTAAGTTAATCAAGTAAAAATAAATCATCCGAAAATAATTCGGATGATTTGGGTAATTTTACCCGACTTAACCGTTTCCGGTGTATTAAAGGCGGAAACGGGCCCCACGGCCAAACGGTGGTGTCTAACCGAGCTCTAATTTCACCACTTTAATGAAAATATCAATAATAACTATTTCGGGTCGTGTGTGGTCAAACTTATTTTTGTAAACATAAAGACGGATAACCGTGCTAGGCACGCAAAACGAGAAAACAAACTAACGGTAGTTTTGACTAAAGAACTCTAGGTGATATCACAATCTAAGTCCTGAAAAGTATTTCGGGGTTAACATTGTCCCCGGATCGTGTACGGTACTGGGTTAACAGTGTCCCCGGACGTAGAGGTGCACAAACCGGTTTTTTTAAAAAACCGGTTCGGTTATTAACCGGGACCGGTTTTTTTTTGGCCCGGAAAAAAACCGGTTCGGTTAATAACCGGACCGGTTAATAACCGGTTTTTTGCTGTCAAAACCCTAACCGGTCTAACCGGTTAGGACCGGTTTAGAAACCGGTTAGAACCGGTTAATAAACCGGTTTTTTTTTTTTTTTTTTTTTTAAATTTCGCGGTTTCAAATACGAATATTTGTTTTTTTATATTTTGTACTTAATGAAGAACCATTATTTTTTCACAGTATAAACAAACGGTAACTACAAGGCAAAACGGTAACTACAAGGCAAAACGGACTGACCGAAGCCATTCTTTGCTTTCGTTGTTAGGGTTCTTTGCTTGGAAGATGAGTATGAGTGTGTGTTGGTGAATGTGTTTTCAACAAACCAAAGATTAAAAACACATAACTTTCATTTATAGTTTTTACATTAAAAATACAAACATTAAATCGTTATCGCATATTCGTAACTCAAAAATACAAACATTAAATCGTGAACTAGCAGATGCTCCTGTTGTTCCCAATCGCAGTTTGTTCATGATTTGCCTCCATGTTTGCTGTTTCTTTAACTAATTTTCTTCGCTACCCGATCCCGAGCTATTTCTTAGGTAATCGTCGTACGCGGCTTCTTCATCGGTCATTGGTTGAGTGTGTCCTTCATTGACCTCGTTTTCATACAAGCCCGCTTCATACTCCATTTCCCCCTCGAGTGAGCGTTGATGTTGTGCCCTATCTAAAGAGTCCAAGTAATACTTGTAGCAAATCGACATCTCTATAGCTGGTGCAGTGAGTCGAGTCCTCCTAATCGATATAACCCTGCCAGAAACAGAAAAAGCAGACTCCGAAGCTACCGTGGAAGCTTGGACCGTTAGTAAATCTTTGGCCATGGCGGCGAGGATCGGAAACTCATCCTCCTTACCTCTCCACCAAGCCAGCAAATCAAGACTTCTAAATTCATCCGGAGTCATGTGTTTCACAAAGTTGGTACCACCATACCTTCCAAGTTCACTGCTTGGGGTGTTTACCTTTTGACGTTTACCGGCGTCTTCCCAAATCATGTAGTACATCCCCATTTCAAGGTCGGTTTGGGATTGGGATTGGGCAACAGCTCTTAACGAGTCATGAATTTGGGAAGACGACCCGTATTTTGTAAGGTAGACATCATACATGTTTGACAAGGTGGTGTTGAAAGCATTCTTTAAAGTTTGGCTATAATAGGGGTTTTGATCGTCGTTTAACCCTAGCTCATCACAAATTTTTTCTATTAAAGCTTCAACACCACCAACATTGATGCAAGGGTTTAACGCAGCAGCACATGTCAAAACAGCGGGTAGTTCTTGAAAATATTTTCTAAATTTTTCTTTCATTTTTACACCCATATCAAAATAAGGTGCACCCCTACAATGAAGTTCACTCAACTTTGTGCACATGACAGCAATTTTTGGTAAAGCAATGGGGCTTGTTGGATAGTAAACCCCGGATAAACTAGTTGTGCAAGATTTAAAAATTTGAAGGACCTCCGTAACGATCTCAATCAATAACCAGTTTCTAGGATCGTACGGTGCACATTTACCCCTACTTGACAAAATTTGATGAAACGCAATTAATGATTCTTTTTGTTGGATGGCTTTCTCAAACATATTACAAGTCGAGTTCCATCTTGTTGGACAATCCCAATTTGGCCCCAACCATTGACAATTAGCTTCTACACAAAATTTTTTGTATCTTGAAAATGTTTTATTGTTGCTAAAAACATCTCGTAACATTCTTTTAAAATTGTTTCTTTGCATTTCGATCACGTTTAACCCATCTTGCACGGCCAAGTTGATAATATGTGCAATGCATCGGCTATGAAAAAACGCACCATCACAAATAGGTTATACTTTAATTTTAAATGGCCAACCGCGGCCGTATTGTTGGACGCGTTATCAAACGAAATTGAAAAGATTTTATGTTCAATCTTGTATTGTCGAATGACTTTATCCAAGATTTGAAAAATATTTCTACCCGTGTGCGGGTAATCAAACAATTGAAACGCAACGGTTCGTTTCATCAGTTGCCACGACTCGGGGTCAACCCAATGAGCCGTCACACAAATGTATGAGTCGGGCGAACCATGAGGTACCGACCACACATCCGTTGTTAAGTTTACACCAGTTTGTAAGTTTGAAAAGTATGAAATTAGTTCGGATTTAGCGTTTTTCCATGCTTTAAGACAATCTCTTCTAAGGGTCGAACGACTTACGTGTTGGTAGCGTGGTTGAACATAGTTTTGCATCATCTCCGTGAATTGAGGGTTGTCGAAGTGGTTGAAAGGAAGCGTTTGTTGAATCACAAAGTTTGAAAACAGTTGACGTACCGCTTCAACGTCGTACGTAAACACCGCTCCTTGATTCGTCATCTCCGGCTGCGAACTACTTCCCGATTCGTCCTTCAAGGCCTTGCAAAAGGGCCTTTGTGCATGCGCTTTTAAAGTGGAGTTTGCATCTTTGCCATAAAACTTCAAACAATGTTTGCATCGAGCTTTTTGGCTACCGTTAGACATTTCGCATAGGTCGAAATGTTGCCAAACATCATGGTTTCGTTTCGTGGGGATGACCCGAACGACCGTTTCTCCCGTGTTCGAGGCACCCATGTTGACGGATGAAGCAGCACTTTGGGAGGCCATGATAATCGACTACGAAATAAGAGTGGTATACTCGAGTATGAAATAAACGACTACGAAATAAGAGCGTATGGAGTGGTAATGTGGTATAATTGAGCGTGAGATAACAAAATAATCGCGTATGAAATAAACGTTTAGAGCGTTTGGAGTTGTATAATCGAGTGTGATCTAACCAATACCCAACCTAAACTATATATAGATGTTTGTGGGGGTAAAATGGTAAAAAAAAAAAACGGTCCAAAAACAAAAAAAACGGGCATATAGCCGTTATAAACCGGTTTTTTTATAAACCGGTTAACCGGTTTTTCCATAACCGGTTAATAAAAAAAACCGGTTTTTTTATAAACCGGTTAACCGGTTTTTCCATAACCGGTTAATAAAAAAACCGGTTTTTCCATTAACCGGTTCGTTAACCGGTTTTGGATCTAGAACTTGTAACCGAAAGACGAACCGGCGGTTTCTAAACCGGTCAAACCGGTTTTTAAAAAACCGGTTTTCGTAAAAACCGGTTTCCGGTTTAAACCGGTAAACCGGTTCCCCAACCGGTTTTTTTGGCCATCTCTACCCGGACGTACCGGTTAACACGAATTTAAGTTATATTGATAGAAATTGTGTAGTAACGATTTGGGGATCGTATTACAGATCTGTACCAGTAGCTGTGCACCGTAGTACATCTTGCTCACAAGAAGGTGAGTTTTCACGAGCCCCTTTTTACTGAACTGTTTTAAATATTTTCCCGGGGCGGAAAGCATGTTTCTACCAAAGTGTTTAAGTACATGCTAATCGCATGGAAACGAATGTATTTATATACTGTTTATTGTACGGAAATCGTACGGTAATGTATTAAGATGGTAATTAACTAAGTTGCTAATATTGTAAGGCCCGAAACAGTGTTCTGGGGTAACTGAGTTCCCAGAGGTTATTAAATGTGTTTCTGGGGTAACAGAGTTCCCAGAGGTTATTAAATGTGTTTCTGGGGTAACAGAGTTCCGAGGGGTTATTGGAAGTATTCTGGGGTAACAGAGTTCCCGGAGGTTAATCGATATGTTTTGGGGTTAATAGAGTTTTCACTTGTGAACTCAGTATAATTACATCACTTACTTATGATTTTTATAATGATTTGTCATGGTTTATTTAAATTCGTGAAACTCACCAACTATTCGTAGTTGACCCGTTTTCTTTACATGCTTTCTAGGTACACTCAAATCGGAATGAGTGATATGTGTTCGATGCTGTGTGCTATTTTGTGGAGTCTAGAGATCTATATTTTGCATTAAATATGATAATGTACTATCGGTAACACTTATGTGATAACGCTTAGATGGTTATGAAACTCAGAACAATATAATACGTTTAAATTAATGTAGTGGTGTTTTCTTTATAAACAATGCTGTTGATATCAGATGTGTCTGTTGCATCCCGTGTACGTTTCCGCTGGGGTTACGGGGTGTTACAGAACTTGGTATCAGAGCCATTGGTTATAAAGAATTTGGATGTCTTTAAAAGATACCTAAAATATAACCAGTAGCTCAAGTATTATAGGATCTGAATATCAACTAATAATATATTGTGACGAGATCGGGATGAACTTGGATGGACAAGTGGGTTATTATGGTCCGGAACATAATAACAGACTTGTCTGCACGAGGGAATTCAGGGAAAGTCACGGGGGACTTTAATAGGTAAAATTGGCAACATACGTGCAAATATGTGATAATATTGTTATGTGGTCAAGTTGTATAAGTAAGTGTATATTAATTTGATTATAATTTACACTATGGAAAGAACTATATGTTTGTTAACTTGTGTGCAGGTAAAATGTCAAGAACCCCCAGTTTGTCGATTGAGGAGGACCCGGAGGAGGTCAGCTCCGAGGACTCTGGGAGCCCACTCGTAGCATCTAGCACAGAGCCTAGCGAGGCTAGCCTTAGGAGTTCCGGCCAGTCCTCCCCAGCTAGGATTGCCAGATCCCCGACCCCACCCGCACCACAGGCCGCCCCTGCACCCCCCGGATTCGGACCCCGCCTCACGGCGCGGATCAGTATCCCACATGTCCGACCTATCTCGCCTCCACCCAGACCTGCTACCCGCAGGGGCGAGTCCTCCCGCTCTCAGCCCGAGCCTGCGGCTCCACCTGTGTGGGGTCTTCCGAGACAGGAACGGGACGCGGCGGCCTGGCTCCGAGTGCTCACCGAACAGGTGAACGAGCACTCCGCCGCCCTGACGGTGGGAGTCCAGAGGAGGATGTACTTAGGTGATTGCATACTGGACCATCAGTATGCGATTGCCCAGCTGAAGAGGGAGTGCTCATACTCCCAATGGATGCTCGGTCGGATGGAGATGCGGGTCCGGGTTATGATGGCTGTGTTGGTGGTGTTGGTGGCGATGTTGGTGGGGTTGGTTTACCACCGTGTTTAGTTGTGTTGGGTTGGGGATAGACAGGGACCATTTTTTTGATACTCTGTGTAAGCAGTTAGTGGTGATGCTAACATGGAGTGAATCTTGTTTAGTTATAATACAACCACTGGCCCTTAGGGTGGGTCTCTTTTGGGGCATATCAGTATAGACACTTTTGGGTATCATTCAAGCACTGACCCGTTGCGGGTTATGTCGAGATGATGCCGACATAGGCCCTATGTAGGAAAACTTATCTAATGTAATAGTGACAGGAAAGTAATATGAACGGATGTTTGTGTAATATGTATTAACGTTTATTAATGAATGGAATGTTTGTTGTGTTTTATTGGAACTTGTATTGATTATATATATTTTCTTGATGTTGTGTAGAATGGCACCAAAACGTTCAGCCCAATTGTCGGAAGTGGACGTGAGCCGTCTGATTGCTCGCCAGTTGGAGGCGGCGATACCGGATATAGTATCGCGCATCGCCGCCAGTATTAACAATTCGACCAATCCAACCCCTCCGAGCAATCAAACGACCACCAATAATGACGGGGAACGAAATACTAATCCTCCGCAGAATGATAACACGATTCCGAATAATGACGCACCGCCTAGGGTGGTCGTTACAGATAGTAATGGCCCTATACCTACGGTAGAGACGAACCGTACGGAACCGATTCGTGCATCCAGGGGATGTTCGATCAAGGACTTTATGTTGTGCAAACCTCTAGAGTTTAGCGGGTCTGAAGGACCAAATGGATTAGTTAAATGGATCGAGAAAATAGAATCCGTGGTGAATATCAGCAACTGCCCCGAGGATTGTGTTGTTAAGTATGCTGCCTGCACATTCACGGATCATGCCTTGACATGGTGGAACACGATAGTGCAGACTCGGGGCCAAGCGGCGACAAACCGCATGACCTGGACGGAGCTCAAGGCTCTTGTACTGGAACATTTCTGCCCGAAAAACGAATTGCAAAAGTTAGAAAATGAATTGTGGAATCTGGAGATGCAGGGGGCGGACCACTTGGGTTATACGAACCGGTTTAATGAGTTGGCGCGATTGGTACCATGGTTGGTCACCCCAGAGTCGAAGAGGGTGGAGCGTTATATTTGGGGACTAACTCCAGTAGTAAGGAGTATAGTCAATTCTGGGGGACACCAGACGTATGAGGGTGCGGTGACGCAAGCTGGTATCGTCACGTATGACGGTGACATCCGTTATCACAGTCATATCACAGTCATCCTTACCTCAAGCTGGCCTTGTTGCTAAGGCACCCTACCGACTTGCACCATCTGAGATGCAAGAATTATCCAACCAGTTGCAAGAATTGTTGGATAAAGGATTTATTCGTCCTAGTTATTCCCCGTGGGGTGCACCGGTACTATTCGTGAAAAAGAAGGACGGGAGCCTTAGAATGTGCATTGATTACAGGGAGTTGAACAAGTTGACAATCAAAAATAGGTATCCTCTCCCCCGAATCGATGATCTGTTCGACCAACTACAAGGTGCGAGCTACTTCTCAAAAATAGATCTTAGATCGGGATACCATCAGGTTAGAATTCAGGAGGAGGATATCCCAAAAACCGCATTCCGGACTCGCTACGGTCATTACGAGTTCTTAGTTATGCCTTTTGGGCTAACAAATGCGCCAGCAGTGTTCATGGATCTCATGAATCGAGTCTGTAAACCCTACCTCGATAAATTCGTCATCGTGTTTATTGACGATATTTTGATATACTCGAAGAATAAAGAAGAGCACGAGCAACACTTGAGATTAGTTTTAGAACTTCTAAATCAGGAGAAGTTGTATGCAAAATTCTCCAAGTGTAACTTCTGGTTACAAGAAGTGCAATTCCTTGGTCACGTTATAAATCACCAAGGAATACACGTTGATCCAAGTAAGGTTGAAGCGGTTAAGAACTGGCAAGCGCCTAGATCGCCAAAGGAAATCCACCAATTCTTAGGCTTAGCTGGGTACTATCGTCGATTTATAGAGAACTTTTCCAGCATCGCCCAACCTTTAACCCTCCTGACTCAAAAGGATCGAAAGTATGATTGGGGAGAAGAACAGGAAGCGGCGTTTCAAACGCTAAAACAAAGATTGTGCCAAGCGCCGATCTTAAGTCTCCCCGACGGAGACGATGGTTTTGTCGTGTATTGTGACGCATCCCGTAGAGGATTGGGATGTGTGTTGATGCAGAATAATAAAGTCATAGCCTATGCTTCCCGACAGTTAAAAGTACACGAGAAAAATTACACTACTCATGACTTAGAACTGGGAGCAGTTATCTTCGCACTTAAAATCTGGAGACATTATCTCTACGGTACAAAGTGCACCATCTTCACCAATCATAAAAGTTTGCAACACATATTCGATCAGAAAGAACTGAATATGAGACAACGAAGATGGGTCGAATTATTAAGCGACTATGACTGTGACATCCGTTATCACCCCGGCAAGGCTAACGTCGCAGCCGATGCCTTGAGTAGGAAGGATCGGGTTAAGCCATTGCGAGTGCGAGCGCTGGGGATGATAGTCCAGTCGAACCTTTCGGATTTGATTCGAGTCGCTCAACGCGAGGCGTTGAAAGAAGAACAATTGGAAAAAGAGGGACTTTACGGTAACGAGAAGAATTTCGAACAGCGCGTGGACGAAATTCTCTATTTCAAAAATCGGATTTGGATCCCGACCCTCCATGACCTTCGTGAATTAATCATGGACGAAGCGCATAAATCGAAATATTCCATACATCCGGGATCGGATAAGATGTACCAGGATGTGAAGGAGTTCTACTGGTGGCCGGGTATGAAAAAGGAAATAGCCACATACGTCGGCAAGTGTACGACGTGTGCGAGGGTTAAGGCGGAGCACCAGAAACCTTCGGGAATGTTACAACAACCGGAAATTCCGGAATGGAAGTGGGAGCAGATCACGATGGATTTTGTGACACATCTCCCCAAGACGTCCCGTGGACATGATGCAATTTGGGTAATCGTGGATCGATTAACCAAATCGGCACATTTTATTCCGATTAGAAATAATTATAACACTGAGAGACTTGCGCAGATTTATATAAATGAAATTGTGTCTCGTCATGGTATACCCATCTCAATCATCTCCGATCGGGATAGCCATTTCACCTCCAAACTTTGGCAAGCTGTCCAAGAAGCGCTGGGAACGCGTATTGATCTAAGCACAGCTTACCACCCTCAGACCGACGGTCAGTCTGAGAGGACCATCCAAACCTTGGAGGATTTGCTTCGTGCATGCGTACTGGATTTTAAAGGAAATTGGGATCAACATCTCCCACTCGTTGAATTTTCCTATAATAACAGTTATCATAGCAGTATAAAGGCAGCGCCTTACGAAGCATTGTATGGTCGGAAATGTCGATCACCACTCTGCTGGACTGAAGTGGGCGACGCACAGGTTATTAGATCAGACCTGGTCCAGGAAACGACCAGCAAAATCCTTGAAATTAAGAACAATCTAAAGGCCGCACGGGATCGGCAGAAGAGTTATGCTGATACCCGTAGAAAACCGTTATCATTTGAGAAAGGTGATAAAGTGTATTTGAAAGTATCACCTTGGAAAGGAGTAGTCAGATTCGGAAAGGCGGGGAAGTTAGCCCCTCGATACATTGGACCATTCGACATTATTGCAAAAATCGGTCCTGTAGCATACCGATTAGAACTGCCTGATGAACTGAGTGCAGTTCACAACGTGTTCCACGTGTCGAACTTGAAAAGGTGTCTGTCGGATGAGACATCGGTGTTACCTTTAGAGGGTGTCCAAATAAGTGATAAACTCAACATTGTAGAGGAACCCATAGAAATAGTGGATGGGAAAATCAAGCAACTTAGACACAATAAGATCTCGTTGGTCAAAGTTAGATGGAACTCGCAACGAGGCCCAGAATATACATGGGAACGAAAGGACGAATTTCAGAAGAAATACCCCCACCTATTTCCTCAAAAGGAAGTAGTTGACGCGTAAAATTTCGAGGACGAAATTTTTATAACGGGGGGAGAATGTAACGATTCCGGCAAATTCAGGTATACCCTAGCCGGAATATACTATTTACGTGTTATTCAATACTGAATATATGAATTATAATGTGTTTATACGAGTATATAAGATTCACAGTACGAATTATACTCGAATGAACAGTTAGTCGTATTAGAATTACGATTAACCGATGAACGGTTATTGAAACCTGAACGAATCGGGGATTACGTCATAGATGAAATATATGATGTTTAGTAAGGTTTACGAAGTATTAAGGCTTCGGGATAAGTGGATTATAGCACAGAAATAGGATTTCGATTTATTAGTACGTCGGTACGTTAAACGAAACCTTTAACATCAAACCAAGCAAGAGACGATCGATCAAGCTGAAAAAGATGCACAATGACCGACAATATGATGTGTTGAGTCAATAAATGTCGTGGTTTAAGTTTTTAAAGATTTTAAATCGGTTTTATACAAATTTTATTTTTAAGCCGAAAAACGACCGTTTTAGCCTCGTTTTAAGCCGAATTAAGCGTTTAACCAAAAAACGAACTGAACCAGATTAACCACAACGTTATCTGGATTACGCAATCCAAATGTGTGGCCATGGTTAGAGTTGTGGGCCCCCCTCCCCACCTTACTATGGACCGATCGGTCCATAGTCTCACACATACACATTCACTTTTCTTTTTTCTCCAAGATTTCTCTCCAAATCCTCCCAAGACTCTTGAACATCCATCCAAAATCCAAGTTTTTAAGCAAGAACACAAGGTAAAAACCGAGTTGTGATCGTGTTTATCTTCTTTTCTTGATTCATTTACAAGGAAATGAGGTTTCAAATGAAAAATGGGTGAAAACCCGAGATGAAACCGATTCTTGGAGGATCAAGTGATGTATACAAGTTATACAAAGGATCTTGGTCCAAGAAAGTAGTTAAAAGAGTCAAAAACGAATTTTTACGGTCAAAATCTTTGTTTTGATGTTTTAATCGAAACCATGAAAGAGATGGCTTGATTGTGGGTATAACTTTCTTGGTGTGGTGTTGTTGTGCTTGTAAGTGTTGTATCTAGTGGCTAGCAAAGGCTAGAAACCAAGATCTTTGCGATCTAACGCTAGAAAACACAAAGTAGTTCGGTTTTCGTATGATTTAGTTATTTTGGACAGATTGTGATAGACTTAGAGTTGGGTCACGAAATTTCACAGAGATGATCTACACATAAAAATATGAGATCTGTGAATTTTTCGTAATTTTTGGATAAAGGATGAATATTTGGTGAATTTAATGCTCGGTTTTGGCCAAAAATGGTGAAAAATAGCTAAACATCATGAAAAATTCTGGAAAATTTAAGATACGCTTTTTATAACATATAAAAGTCACACACAAAATTTCAGGTTCATTGGAGAAGTCTAAGTAGGCTTTTCGGTAAAACGAGTTCTAGGGATTTCTAGCTCGGTTTTGGTAAAAATGGCATGAAAAGTGAGTTTTTGGTTCTGGAAATATTACAGGGAACTATATGGGTGACAGGGGTCATCCCAGAAAAATTTGGGATTTTTCGAAGGTCGTTTGGTATTTTCGACATATTTGGTGTTTAAATGACGTTTAAAAATGGTTAAATAAATCTTAGATCTAAAAATTAATTCTGGAAAAATTTTATAAAATTCCTTACTGTCAAAATATGGTTTGTACAAAATTTCAAGGTCCGAGACTAAACGGATATTTATTTGTGCTAAATGGAACTTAAAAACAAACTTTTAAAACTTAAAACGTGTAAACCGGCAAAGTTCGCCTAAGCGAGCTGACTGGTGCATAAAAACCTTAAAAATGGACTATTTTCATGAAACTAAGTTAATCAAGTAAAAATAAATCATCCGAAAATAATTCGGATGATTTGGGTAATTTTACCTGACTTAACCGTTTCCGGTGTATTAAAGGCGGAAACGGGCCCCACGGCCAAACGGGGTGTCTAACCGAGCTCTAATTTCACCACTTTAATGAAAATATCAATAATAACTATTTTCGGGTCGTGTGTGGTCAAACTTATTTTTGTAAACATAAAGACGGATAACCGTGCTAGGCACGCAAAACGAGAAAACAAACTAACGGTAGTTTTGACTAAAGAACTCTAGGTGATATCACAATCTAAGTCCTGAAAAGTATTTCGGGGTTAACATTGTCCCCGGATCGTGTACGGTACTGGGTTAACAGTGTCCCCGGACGTACCGGTTAACACGAATTTAAGTTATATTGATAGAAATTGTGTAGTAACGATTTGGGGATCGTATTACAGATCTGTACCAGTGGCTGTGCACCGTAGTACATCTTGCTCTCAAGAAGGTGAGTTTTCACGAGCCCCTTTTTACTGAACTGTTTTAAATATTTTCCCGGGGCGGAAAGCATGTTTCTACCAAAGTGTTTAAGTACATGCTAATCGCATGGAAACGAATGTATTTATATACTGTTTATTGTACGGAAATCGTACGGTAATGTATTAAGATGGTAATTAACTAAGTTGCTAATATTGTAAGGCCCGAAACAGTGTTCTGGGGTAACTGAGTTCCCAGAGGTTATTAAATGTGTTTCTGGGGTAACAGAGTTCCCAGAGGTTATTAAATGTGTTTCTGGGGTAACAGAGTTCCCAGGGGTTATTGGAAATATTCTGGGGTAACAGAGTTCCCGGAGGTTAATCGATATGTTTTGGGGTTAATAGAGTTTTCACTTGTGAACTCAGTATAATTACATCACTTACTTATGATTTTTATAATGATTTGTCATGGTTTATTTAAATTCGTGAAACTCACCAACTATTCGTAGTTGACCCGTTTTCTTTACATGCTTTCTAGGTACACTCAAATCGGAATGAGTGATATGTGTTCGATGCTGTGTGCTATTTTGTGGAAGTCTAGAGATCTATATTTTGCATTAAATATGATAATGTACTATCGGTAACACTTATGTGATAACGCTTAGATGGTTATGAAACTCAGAACAATGTAATACGTTTAAATTAATGTAGTGGTGTTTTCTGTATAAACAATGCTGTTGATATCAGATGTGTCTGTTGCATCCCGTGTACGTTTCCGCTGCGGTTACGGGGTGTTACACTTTTAGGCCTAATAACTTCACTAGTTAAGCACACAGAAATAGTTTGAGTATCACTTTCCAAGGTTGGATCAATTTTCTTAGAAACATTGTATAGAAACTTCTTACGAAGTTGTAGACTTGAAAAAAAATTATATCATCTCCCTTAAAAATACTTTAAATTCTATCGCCCCGATCAAGTCAAAGTCATCAGGTAAACGGCTATCCTGAAGATCCAATAGATCAGCTGGACTGACCACATACGAATATGTTTCCTTCTAACTAAGTATGAACGACTAAGTTTCAGCGAATGAATAAAAACACATCATAAACCGCCCCGGTCACTTTCAGTCAGTTGGTTAATGGCTATCCTCATAATCTACTGGTAGAAGTGAGGACCAAACACATCCGAAGATATGTCCTTCAAACTGAAGCAACCGACATAATTCTAAGCGATAGTGACGTGTTTTTTTTTTTAAGTAAAAACGAAAAATACGGTTACTCGGGATTGATCATCCCATTAAGCTCAACAAGGTTTTGAAAACGAGTTCTGTCAAACGCTTTAGTAAACAAATCAGCGAAATTATCTAACGAATCAACCTTTTCGAGCACTATTAATTTCTTCTCAGCACAATCCCGTATGAAATGATGACGAATGTCAATGTGTTTAGTTTTGCTATGCTTTACGGGATTGTTAGTTACTGAGATTGCTGCAGTGTTATCTACACAAATAGGAGTTTGAGTGAAATTCAGACCGTAATCGCGCAATTGATGTTGTATCCAAAGAACTTGGGAGCAGCAGTTCGATGCTGCCATGTACTCTGCTTCACAGGTAGAAATGGCGACTGAGGTCTGCTTCTTGCACTGCCATGACACTAATCTGCCTCCAAGAAACTGGCATCCACCTGTTGTCGACTTCCGGTTCTGATTGCACCCTCCATAGTCAGAATCCGTGTAAGCGACCAATTCCAAGTCTCCCCCTTTCGTGTACCACAATCCCAGCTTGGGCTTGCCTTTGAGATACCGCAGTATTCTCTTCACTCCCTTCATGTGAGATTCCTTTGGGCTTGCCTGAAATCGAGCACATAGACAAACTGCAAACATAATATCAGGTCTAGATGCAGTTAAATACATTAAAGAACCTATGATTGCTCGATATTGGGTGGGGTCCACGTCTGCATCACTGTCTGAATCATCACCCAGTTTGTGGTTGACGCAAACTAGAGTATCAAATGGAGTGTTGTCCTCCATCTTGAAGCGTTTAAGAACGTCTTGGACATATTTAGTTTGATGGATGAACATCCCATCTTTCTTCTGATCAACCTGCAATCCTAAAAAGAAAGTTAATTCACCCATTGCACTCATTTCAAACCTCTTTTTCATGACTTCTTCAAATTCCTGACACATGGCGACTTTTGATACAGCAAAGATGATGTCGTCCACGTAGACCTGAACCAGAAGAAAGTCTCCCCCTTTTCTCTTAACAAACAGTGTGTTGTCGATCTTTCCTCTTTCAAACCCATTCTCAAGCAAGTAATCAGATAAAGTTGCATACCAGGCACGAGGGGCCTGATGTAATCCGTATAGAGCTTTACTTAGTTTGTACACGTGATCGGGAAAATCTGGGTCAGGAAAACCTGGAGGCTGCTCAACGTACACAACCTCATCGACTGTACCATTAAGAAACGAACTTTTTACGTCTAACTGGAACACCTTCATCTCATTGTGTGCAGCAAATGCCAAAAACAGTCGAATCGCTTCCAATCTTGCCACAGGAGCAAACACTTCATTGTAGTCGATCCCTTCTTGTTGATTAAAACCTTTTACAACCAGCCTCGCCTTATTCCTGATGATTATTCCTTTTTCATCTCTCTTACATTTGAAAACCCATTTGGTGCCAATCGCATGCACACTCTTCGGTTTTGCAACCAATTTCCATACCTCCATCTTCTCGAACTGGGCTAACTCTTCTTGCATGGCTTCGACCCACGAGCTGTCTTTTAGAGCCATTTGATAGTTCTTTGGTTCAATCTGGCTGATGAAGCAGGTGTACAAGCACTCGTTAATGATACCAGTTTCTTTAATGCTTGCGTAAACACAAGTGTGCTCATTCAAGCTTCGTCTTGTTTGTACACCGTCGGACAGATCACCTATCACGTTCTCCAAAGGGTGATTTTTGTGAACTCCAGTAGTCGGAACCGAACTGACTTGCAGATTGTCTTCCAGGTTCGAAGATAGTTCATCAATGGGTGATTGTTGTTGAGAGTGAAAAGGATTGAAGAATTCGTCTTCTGTAGAGGCAGCAGGGGTATCAGCAGCACTTGACGAGGAAGGTTGGCCTTCGTCATACTGCGGTCGTTGCACAAAATTTTCTTCCTCATCATAAAGAATCTGCGTAGCAATTTTCTCATCAACTTCTGCACAATCCAAGTAAGGCATATTAAAAGATTTAAAAAGCTTATCATAGTCGAAAGCCTCGGCGGGTCCCGTGCTTGGTTTTGGTGATTTGTAACTTGTGATGTCAGTGTTACACACCACCTCAACCTTGCTGGTCGATAGATTAAAGACTCGTCTGTTGGGTGTCCCAACAATATATCCGACTAAAATACCTTCGTCGGCTTTCTCATCATGCATAAGTTCATAACATGTTTTATTCAATCTTTTAACAGTTAAAACTCGATTAAAGATATAACAGGCTGTTGCAACAGCTTTAGCCCAGAACACCATAGGAAGTTTAGCATCAGCCAGCATGGTTCTGGCTCCTTCAATTAGCGTCCTGTTCTTCCTCTCAGCCACCCCATTTTGTTGCGGAGTATACGGGGCGCTGTACTGGTGGTCTATCCCTTTCTGTAAGCAAAACATCTCCATCTGATAGTTTTTGAACTCTGTCCCATTATCATTCCTGATGTACTTGACCTTTCTCCCCACAATATTCTCAACCTTGGTAATCAAGTTAATTACCAACTGAACCGTCTCATCTTTTGTCTTTAGAAAGTATACCCAAAAATATCGAGAGTAATCATCAGTTATTAACAAGCAGTATGATGTTCCACCTAGACTCTTTACATTCACGGGGCCGAAGAGATCCATGTGAAGTAGGTCTAGGGTACTGACTATTGAATTAACCTTCTTGGTGTGATGAGATTTCTTGTGTTGCTTTCCCTTCTTGCACGATAGGCATTGGTCTTCAAAGTTGAAATTCTTCAAGGAACACCAAGCACCAGCCCATTCTTGACAATGTAGTTCATTTTTCGAAGATGTATATGCCCCATTCTTCGATACCATAGCTCGGACTCCGATTCAGTTGCTTTTGACAGAAGACATGATTCTTCTGTTGCCATCTCAGTCGACCTCATATCCATTACGTATGTATTCTTTTCCCTCGGAGCCTTCATCACTATCCATGTCTCTGGTATCTTGAAACCAGGATACAGTACAATCGCTTCATTTTTGGTAAAGTGCACAGTGTAATCTTTGTCACAGAATCTGAGACACACTCAGCAAATTATGCTTCAGCTCTTCAACAAAATTCACCTTTTCTAACTTCATTTTACCATTAGTCACCGTCCCAATCCCAGTAATTCTACCACCACTCTCTCCAGCAAAACTTACTCTACCTCCCTGAACAGGTTTCCCTTCGTGTAACAAATTCTTGTAACCAGTCATGTGCCGGGAACAGCCGCTATCCACAACCCATAGATTGTTTGCAGCCCTGTTCAACTGTTCCTGCATGATTAAAGAAAAGATTAAAATCTTGGGACCCAAGACCTATTGGTCTTGGGTCGATTAAATCTGTTAAATTGCACCCTGTACTTTGGTTGTCCAAAGTCAGTTTGAGGTTGATTCCTGTAAGTCCTGAAAGGGAACCTTCTTGAGGATTGATTATGAGGCCTTCCAAACCTTAGAGAATTAACAAAATTATAACTGTAGGTTTGGTTGTTAACTGGGAAAAACCGAGACTGGTTTCTCTGAAATCTTGGTTTAGTCCAATGTCTGAGCATTGATGAGTTTGCATTCTTACCATTATAACGATTACTGTTAGGTATATTCTCAGTTTTATGAGGCCTCATACCTCTGAATCTCTGATTGAGAGGACAATCAGCAATCAGGTGTCCTATTTGGTTGCATCTGAAACAACTCCTGAGTTCAACTTTCGTCTCAACAGTTGTTTCTGATGTTGAGGTTGCATTACTACCCGTTTGTCTAACATATGGTGGGACATACGAGTTTAGAGGGGTATTCTTTTCAGTAGGTTTATATTCCTCCCCACGTCTTAGTAACACTACCTCTTCTTTTGTCTAACTAGATTCAGATGTCTTGTCCGAATTTGATGAGACCGAACATGGAACAGAAATCTTACAATTCGAAACAGGCTTACTCGTTTCTTTTTTACTCAATTCAGGTTTTTTAATTGAAACTTTGACAGGAACTGTCTGACTAATCTCAACATCAACAGATTTCTGATTACTAGGATCATATGTATAGTTATGATTATAAGGTGGTGGAACTTCATAATATCCAATTCCTCCCTTTTTAACTGGGGAACGTTGATCACTTACGAGGTGATCAAGCATTGCAGAGGAATTTCTAAACTGCTCAAGTTTTCTGTTTAGTTCCACCACTTTCACCTGGTAGTCAGCTATCTGTTTATCCCTTTCAGCAATTAGTTTGGTTTTCTCTTCTAACACTTCATAGCTAAGATCAATTACTTGTATTTTTTCAGCTAGACTTGCTTTAAGACTTCTGATATCTTTTTCACTAGCCTTAATCTTTACTGAATAACTATTTTCTCTAGTTTTAGTGTAATGATAATCTTCTTTTAACGTTTTAAATTGAGTGTCCAAACTAACAAACTGATCAGTTAATGTTTTCAATTGTTCAGACAGATTTTCACATTGCATACAAGGGAGTTCAGAACTTACCTCAGAGAGCTGATCATTCACCTCTGCCATATAAGCTTGATCTTCTCTTGTCTCTCTGTCGCTTCCTTCAGTTTCGATGTTAACCAGGTTGGCCTGTTCGAACACTTCCTCAACTTGCAGATTCCAATTGTATCCCCCGTTCTGTCTGGATACCATCGCCCTATTCTCATTACTTCCCCCATTCGGTTGTGTTGTCCTGTTCTGACTCCGTTCTACTCTTTCATTTGTGCATTCTTTAGCAAAGTGGCCATTCTGTTGACAGTTATAACACCGAACCTTTGACTTATCAAACCCTGGTCTTTCGCCAACGAACTTTCTACCAGTTTTCTTCATAAACCTTTTAACTCTTCTTACTATCATCGCCATCTACCACTGTAGATCCATCTCTTCCAGATCATCAGCATCGATCTGATCATAGTCTTCGTCTAAAGTTGCAGGGTCGACAATTTTACCTTTGATGTAATTTTCGTAAGAAGCAATGAAAGATGCATAGAGAGCAAATTGCTGTTCAGCAGATTTAACACTCATGGGCATATGAGAGTAGTTGTTGTTCGGAACATTTGAGGAAAAACTACCAGTTGTTGCTTGAGGTTTAGAAGAATTTGTTCCACCAGCTACGAAACACACATCACCATCCATGTTGAGAGTTACATGACCATCATGAGTTGAGTTAGAGCTCGAGTCTCCCTTTGAGTAGTAAGCAGATGATTCTGACTTTGAACTTGAACTTGAAGTAACTTTCGCACCATACATTCCCGGATCCTGAACCTGATCAGTTGGTGTCTCTTTTCGAACCATATTAAGTTCAAAAGTTCGTAGTTTATTGACTGCTGTTTCCAAGTCGATGTTTGCAAACTCTTTATCTTCTCTCATCAGGACAGTGTACATTTTCCATTATGGTGGGAGAGCATCAAGAAGTTTTTCTACGATCTCTTCTTCTTTATAGTCAATTGAATAGTTTCTGAGTTCGGTCATCAAGTGGTAATACCTTGTGATGATATCATCAAGTGACTCATTCTTCAAATACTTGGAACACCGAGAATTGGGTTTTGAGTAGCTTAATCTTGGATGCACGTATCCCCACATTACCTTCATATCGATTTTCAAGCGCTTCCCATAGCTCTCTGGTGGTTTTGTATTTCCTGAAGGTGTGGAGAATCTCTTGTGGAAGAGCCATTGTTATCGCAGCATGAGCTTTGCTTTCTGCCTCATATATCTTCTTTTCTTCCTCTTCCATCTTATTGTACTTCTTAATTTGTTCACGACCCTCAAACATAGCCGTTGGTGGAATGTATCCATCTTGAATGCACACCCACATCTTAGCATCTTGATATTTAACATATTGTTCAAACCGATCTTTCCAAGCAACGAAATCGGTACCCTTAAGCATTTTCGGAGCCTTAGTGTAACGATTCCGGCAAATTCAGGTATATCCTAGCCGGAATATACTATTTACGTGTTATTTAATACTGAATATATGAATTATAATGTGTTTATACGAGTATATAAGATTCACAGTACGAATTATACTCAATTGTACAACTAGTCGTATCGGAATTACGATTAATCGATGAACGGTTATTGAAACCCGAACGAATCGGGAATTACATTATAGACGAAATATATAATGTTTAGTGATGTTTACGAAGTATTAAAGCTTCGGGATAAGTGAATTATAGCACAGAAAAAGGATTTCGATTTATTAGTACGTCGGTACGGTAAACGAAACCTTTAACATCGAACCAAGCAAGAGACGATCGATCAAGCCGAAAAAGATGCACAATTACCGACAATACGATGTGTTAAGTCATTAAATGTCATGGTTTAAGTTTTTAAAGTTTTTAAATCAGTTTTATATAAATTTCATTTTTAAGCCGAAAAACGACCGTTTTGGCCTCGTTTTGAGTGGAATTAAACGTTTAACCGAAAAACGAACTGAACCAGATTATCCACAACATTATCCGGATTACACAATCCGAATGTGTGGCCAATATTTGAGATGTGGGCCCCACCCCACACCCTATCTTGGACCGATCGGTCCACTTGTTCCCATAAACATTTCATTTTTATTTTTTCTATCACCATATTCTCAAAACTCTCTCAACCCTTCACTCATTCAAACAAAAACCCTTGAGTTTTAAGAAGATTCATAAGGTATAAACATATTGTTATGGTTTAATCTTGGTTTTAATTCCATAATCTTGAGAAAATGAGGTTTCAAATGAAAAATGGGTGAAAACCCGAGATGAAACCGATTCTCGTGTGAACAAGAGATGTATACAAGTTATACAAAGGATCTTGGTCTAAGAAAGTAGTTAAAAGAGTTAAAAACGAATTTTTACGGTAAAAATCTTTGTTTTGATGTTTTAATCGAAACCATGAAAGAAATGGCTTGATTGTGGGTATAACTTGCTTGGTGTGGTGTTGTTGTGCTTGTAGGTGTTGTATCTAGTGGCTAGCAAAGGCTAGAAACCAAGATCTTTGCGATCTAACGCTAGAAAACACAAGGTAGTTCGGTTTTCGTATGATTTAGATAATTTGGACAGATTGTGATAGACCTAGAGTTGGGTCACGAAATTTCACAGAGATGATCTACACATGAAAATATGAGATCTGTGAATTTTTGGTAATTTTTGGATAAATGATGAATATTTGGTGAATTTAATGCTCGGTTTTGGCCAAAAATGGTGTAAAATAGCTAAACATCATGAAAAATTCTGGAATACTTAAGATAAGCTTTATATAACATATAAAAGTCACACACAAAATTTCAGGTTCATTGGAGAAGTCTAAGTAGGCCTTTCGGTAAGACGAGTTCTAGGGATTTCTAGCTCGGTTTTGGTAAAAATGGCATGAAAAATGAGTTTTTAGTTCTGGAAAAATTACAGGGAACTATGTGGGTGACAGGGGTCATCCCAGAAAAATTTGGGATTTTTCGAAGGTCGTTTGGTATTTTCGACATATTTGGTGTTTAAATGACGTTTAAAAATGGTTAAATAAATTTTAGATATGAAAATTAATTCTGGAAAAATTTTATAAAATTCCTTACTGTCAAAATATGGTTTGTACAAAATTTCAAGGTCCGAGACTAAACGGATATTTATTTGTGCTAAATGGAACTTAAAAACAAACTTTTAAAGCTTAAAACGAGTAAACCGGCAAAGTTCGCCTAAGCGAACTGACTGGTGTATAAAAACCATAAAAATGGACTATTTTCATGAAACTAAGTTAGTTAAGTAAAAATAAATCATCCGAAAATAATTCGGATGATTTGGGTAATTATACCCGATTTAGTCGTTTCCGGTATATTAAAGACGGAAACGGGCCCCGCGGCCAAACGGGGTGTCTAAACCGAGCTCTAATTTCACCACTTTAATTAAAATATCAATAACAACTATTTTCGGGTCGTTTGTGGCCAAACTCATCTTTTGAAAACATAAAGACGAATAACCGTGCTAGGCACGCAAAACGAGAAAAAAACTAATGGTAGTTTTGACTAAAGAACTCTAAATGATATCACAATCTAAGTCCTGAAAAGTATTTCGGGGTTAACATTGTCCTCGGATCGTGTACGGTACTGGGTTAACAGTGTCACCAGACGTACCGGTTAACACAAATTTAAGTTATATTGATAGAAATTGTGTAGTAACGATTTGGGGGATCGTATTACAGATCTGTACCAGTAGCCGTGCACCGTAGTACATCTTGCTCACAAGAAGGTGAGTTTTCACGAGCCCCTTTTACTGAACTGTTTTAAATATTTTCCCGGGGCGGAAAGCATGTTTTTATCAAAGTGTTTAAGTACATGCTGATCGCATGGAAATGAACGTATTTATATAATGTTTATTGTACGGGAATCGTACGGTAATGAATTAAGATGTTAATTGTCTGAGTTGCTAACAGTGTAAGGCCCGAAACAGTGTTCTGGGGTAACCGAGTTCCCAGAGGTTATTAAATGTGTTCTGGGGTAACCGAGTTCCCAGAAGTTATTAAATGTGTTTCTGGGGTAACAGAGTTCCCAGAGGTTATTAAATGTGTTTCTGGGGTAACAGAGTTCCCAGAGGTTATTGGAAGTATTCTGGGGTAACAGAGTTCCCGGAGGTTAATCGATATGTTTTGGGATTAACAGAGTTCTCACTTGTGGGCTCAGCATAATTACATCGCTTATTTATGATTATTATAATGATCTGTTATGGTTTATTTAAATTAGTGAAACTCACCAACTATTCGTAGTTGACCCGTTTTCTTTACATGCTTTCTAGGTACACTCAAATTGGAATGAGTGATATGTGTTCGATGCTGTGTGCTATTTTGTGGAAGTCTAGAGATCTATATTTTGCATTAAATATGTTAATGTACTATCGGTAACACTTATGTGATAACGCTTAGATGGTTATGAAACTCAGAACAATGTAATACGTTTAAATTAATGTAGTGGTGTTTTCTTTATAAACAACGCTGTTGATATCAGATGTGTCTGTTGCATCCCGTGTACGTTTCCGCTGCGGTTACGGGGTGTTACAGAACTTGGTATCAGAGCCATTGGTTATAAAGAATTAGGATGTCTTTAAAAGATACCTAAAATATAACCAGTAGCTCAAGTATTATAGGATCTGAATATCAACTAATAATTTATTGTGACGAGATCGGGATGAACTTGGATGGACAAGTGGGTTATTATGGTCCGGAACATAATAACAGACTTGTCTGCACGAGGGAATTCAGGGAAAGTCGCGGGGGACTTTAATAGGTAAAATTGGCAACATACGTGCAAATATGTGATAATATTGTTATGTGGTCAAGTTGTATAAGTAAGTGTATATTAATTTGATTATGATTTACACTATGGAAAGAACTATATGTTTGTTAACTTGTGTGCAGGTAAAATGTCAAGAACTCCTAGTTTGTCGATTGAGGAGGACCAGGAGGAGGTCAGCTCCGGGGACTCTGGGAGCCCACTCGTAGCATCTAGCACAGAGCCTAGCGAGGCTAGCCTTAGGAGTTCCGGCCAGTCCTCCCCAGCTAGGATTGCCAGATCCCCTACCCCACCCGCACCACAGGCCGCCCCTGCACCCCCCGGATTCGGACCCCGCCTCACGGCGCGGATCAGTATCCCACATGTCCGACCTACCTCGCCCCCACCCAGACCTGCTACCCGCAGGGGCGAGTCCTCCCGCTCTCAGCCCGAGCCTGCGACTCCACCTGTGTGGGGTCTTCCTAGACAGGAACGGGACGCGGCGGCCTGGCTCCGAGTGCTCACCGAACAGGTGAATGCGCACTCCGCCGCCCTGACGGTGGGAGTCCAGAGGAGGATGTACTTGGGGGATTGCATACTGGACCATCAGTATGCGATTGCCCAGCTGAAGAGGGAGTGCTCAAACTCCCAATGGATGCTCGGTCGGATGGAGATGCGGGTCCGGGTTATGATGGCTGTGTTGGTGGTGTTGGTGGCGATATTGGTGGGGTTGGTTTACCACCGTGTTTAGTTGTGTTGGGATGGGAATAGACAGGGACCGCTTTTTGATACTCTGTGTAAGCAGTTAGTGGTGATGCTAACATAGAGTGAATCTTGGGTAGCATATCAGTATAGATACTTTTGGGTATCATTCAAGCACTGACCCGTTGCGGGTTATGTCGAGATGATGCCGACATAGGCCCTACGTATGAAAACTTAACTAATGTAATAGTGACAGGAAAGTAATATGAACGGATGTTTGTGTAACATGTACTAACGTTTATTAATGAATGGAATGTTAGTTGTGTTTTATGATTGGAACTTGTATTGATTATATATATTTTCTTGATGTTGTGTAGAATGGCACCAAAACGTTCAGCCCAATTGTCGGAAGTGGACGTGAGCCGTCTGATTGCTCGCCAGTTGGAGGCGGCGATACCGGATATAGTATCGCGCATCGCCGCCAGTATTAACAATTCGACCAATCCAACCCCTCCGAGCAATCAAACGACAACCAATAATAACGGGGAACAAAATACTAATCCTCCACAGAATGATAACACGATTCCGAGTAATGACGCACCGCCTAGGGTGGTCGTTACAGACAGTAATGGCCCTATACCTACGGTAGAGACGAACCGTACTGAACCGATTCCTGCATCCAGGGGATGTTCGATCAAAGACTTTATGTTGTGCAAACCTGTAGAGTTTAGCGGGTCTGAAGGACCAAATGGGTTAGTTAAATGGATCGAGAAAATTGAATCCGTTGTGAACATCAGCAACTGCCCCGAGGATTGTGTCGTTAAGTACGCCACCTGCACACTCACGGACCATGCCTTGACATGGTGGAACTCCATAGTGCAGACTCGCGGTCAGGCGATGACAAACCGCATGACCTGGACAGAGCTCAAGGCTCTTGTATTGGAACATTTCTGCCCGAGAAACGAATTGCAGAAATTAGAAAATGAATTGTGGAATCTGGAGATGCAGGGGGCGGACCACTTTAGTTATACGAACCGGTTTAATGAGTTGGCGCGATTGGGACCATGGATGGTCACCCCAGAGTCGAAGAGGGTGGAGCGTTATATTTGGGGACTAACTCCAGTAGTAAGGAGTATAGTCAATTCTGGGGGACACCAGACGTATGAGGGTGCGGTGACACAAGCTGGTATCGTCACGTATGATTTCGTAAGAAGCGGGTCACTGAAGGTGACGGGAGAATCCGCTGGGGGAAAGCGGAGTACGCATGACCATAGGAGCCGGGAAAAATAGCAAAGTAAACGTGCTAGGCCCACTGCCCAGAACTACGCCATGACTAGTTCGGGCGGAAGGCAGGAACTGCAGACAAGGATGTTTTCCAGGTGTGGGAAATGCGGTTACCAACATGGTGGCGAGTGCAGGGTGGTAGTGTGCCATCGGTGTGGCAGGGAAGGGCACTACGCACCGAGATGTAGGACAAACCTGAACACTCTGAACCGACAACCGCAACCTATCCGTGCGCAGCCAATTAGGAACCAACCAACCCAACAGCAAAACCCGCAAGGAAGTCCAATGGTGACCACTAGCCGTGCTTGCTTCGAGTGCGGCGGCACAGATCACTTCAAAAGACACTGTCCGAAACTGAACCAGGGAGGAAACGGGAGGCAACCCTCGGGTTAGGCATCGTCGTCCAATCCGGCGCGAGGCCGAGCATTCGTGATGGGGGCGAACGAGGCACGCCAGGACCCCAGCGTAGTGACAGGTACATTCCTCGTCTCTGATCATTACGCTTCTGTATTATTTGATACAGGCGCCGATAGAAGTTTTGTCTCCGTTAGATTCCTGTCGATAGCAAACCTTCCTATTGGTGAAACCATAGAACCTTACACCGTAGAAGTCGCTAACGGTAAAACCATGATAGTTAATCAGATAGTTCGGAATTGCCCTTTTATTCTGAACGAACAATCCTTTCTGATTGACTTGTTACCGGTAGAATTGGGTAGTTTTGACGTGATAGTGGGAATGGATTGGTTAGCACGTAACAAGGTAGAAATAAACTGTGAAAAGAAAATCGTCAAGATCCGGGTGTCGGATGACGAAGAGGTTTTAGTGCAGGGTGAGAAGTCGGGCAATATGATACCTTTTATATCCCACCTCAAGGTGTTAAAATATATACGCCAGGGATGCGTGGCGTATCTAGCGAGCTTGACGGCCACGGATCCTGAGGAAAAACGGGTGGACGATATCCCCGTGGTACGCGAATTTCCACAAGTTTTCCCAGAGGAACTTCCTGGATTACCGCCAACCCGACAGGTCGAATTCAGAATCGATCTGTTACCTCAAGCTGGCCCTGTTGCTAAGGCACCTTACCGACTTGCACCATCTGAGATGCAAGAATTATCCAACCAGTTGCAAGAATTGTTGGATAAAGGATTTATTCGTCCTAGTTATTCCCCGTGGGGTGCACCGGTACTATTCGTGAAAAAGAAGGACGGGAGCCTTAGAATGTGCATTGATTACAGGGAGTTGAACAAGTTGACAATCAAAAATAGGTATCCTCTCCCCCGAATCGATGATCTGTTCGACCAACTACAAGGTGCGAGCTACTTCTCAAAAATAGATCTTAGATCGGGATACCATCAGGTTAGAATTCAGGAGGAGGATATCCCAAAAACCGCATTCCGGACTCGCTACGGCCATTACGAGTTCTTAGTTATGCCTTTCGGGCTAACAAATGCGCCAGCAGTGTTCATGGATCTCATGAATCGAGTCTGTAAACCCTACCTCGACAAATTCGTCATCGTGTTTATTGACGACATTTTGATATACTCGAAGAGTAAAGAAGAGCACGAGCAAAACTTAAGATTAATTTTAGAGCTTCTAAATCAGGAGAAGTTGTATGCAAAATTCTCCAAGTGTAACTTCTGGTTACAAGAAGTGCAATTCCTTGGTCACGTTATAAATCACCAAGGAATACACGTTGATCCAAGTAAGGTTGAAGCAGTTAAGAATTGGCAAGCGCCTAAATCACCAAAGGAAATCCGCCAATTCTTAGGTTTAGCTGGATACTATCGTCGATTTATAGAGAACTTTTCCAGCATCGCCCAACCTTTAACCCTCCTGACTCAAAAGGATCGGATGTATGAATGGGGTGAAGAGCAGGAAACGGCGTTACAAACGCTAAAACAAAGATTGTGCCAAGCGCCAATCTTAAGTCTCCCCGACGGAGACGATGGTTTTGTCGTGTATTGTGACGCATCCCGGAGAGGGTTAGGATGCGTGTTGATGCAAAATAGTAAGGTTATAGCCTATGCTTCTCGACAGTTAAAAATACACGAGAAAAACTACACCACTCATGACTTAGAACTGGGAGCAGTTATCTTTGCACTTAAAATCTGGAGACATTATCTCTACGGTACAAATTGCACCATCTTCACCGATCATAAAAGTTTGCAACACATATTCGATCAGAAAGAACTGAATATGAGGCAACGAAGATGGGTCGAGTTGTTAAGCGACTATGACTGTGACATCCGTTATCACCCCGGCAAGGCTAACGTCGTAGCCGATGCCTTGAGTAGGAAGGATCGGGTTAAGCCATTGCGAGTGCGAGCGCTGGGGATGATAGTCCAGTCGAACCTTTCGGATTTGATTCGAGTCGCTCAACGCGAGGCGTTAAAAGAGGAACAATTGGAAAAAGAGGGACTTTACGGTAACGAGAAGAATTTCGAACAGAGCGTGGACGAAATTCTCTATTTCAAAAATCGGATTTGGATCCCGACCCTCCATGACCTTCGTGAATTAATCATGGACGAAGCGCATAAATCGAAATATTCCATACATCCGGGATCGGATAAGATGTACCAGGATGTGAAGGAGTTCTACTGGTGGCCGGGTATGAAAAAGGAAATAGCCACATACGTCGGCAAGTGTACGACGTGTGCGAGGGTTAAGGCGGAGCACCAGAAACCTTCGGGAATGTTACAACAACCGGAAATTCCGGAATGGAAGTGGGAGCAGATCACGATGGATTTTGTGACACATCTCCCCAAGACGTCCCGTGGACATGATGCAATTTGGGTAATCGTGGATCGATTAACCAAATCGGCACATTTTATTCCGATTAGAAATAATTATAACACTGAGAGACTTGCGCAGATTTATATAAATGAAATTGTGTCTCGTCATGGTATACCCATCTCAATCATCTCCGATCGGGATAGCCATTTCACCTCCAAACTTTGGCAAGCTGTCCAAGAAGCGCTGGGAACGCGTATTGATCTAAGCACAGCTTACCACCCTCAGACCGACGGTCAGTCTGAGAGGACCATCCAAACCTTGGAGGATTTGCTTCGTGCATGCGTACTGGATTTTAAAGGAAATTGGGATCAACATCTCCCACTCGTTGAATTTTCCTATAATAACAGTTATCATAGCAGTATAAAGGCAGCGCCTTACGAAGCATTGTATGGTCGGAAATGTCGATCACCACTCTGCTGGACTGAAGTGGGCGACACACAGGTTATTAGATCAGATCTGGTCCAGGAAACGACCAGCAAAATCCTTGAAATTAAAAACAATCTGAAGGCCGCGCGGGATCGGCAGAAGAGTTATGCTGATACCCGTAGAAAACCGTTATCATTCGAGAAAGGTGATAAAGTGTATTTGAAAGTATCACCGTGGAAGGGTGTGGTTAGATTTGGAAAGGCGGGGAAGTTAGCCCCTAGATATATTGGACCATTCGATATTACTGCGAAAATCGGTCCTGTAGCATACCGATTAGAACTGCCTGATGAACTGAGTGCAGTTCACAACGTGTTTCACGTGTCGAACCTGAAAAGGTGTCTGTCGGATGAGACATCGGGGTTACCCTTAGAGGGTGTTCAAATAAATGATAAGCTCAACATTGTAGAGGAGCCCATAGAAATAGTAGACGGGAAAATCAAGCAACTTAGACACAATAAGATCTCGTTGGTCAAAGTTAGATGGAATTCGCAACGAGGCCCAGAATATACATGGGAGCGAAAGGACGAATTTCGGAAGAAATATCCCCACCTATTTCCGCAAAAGGAAGTAGTTGATGCGTAAAATTTCGAGGACGAAATTTTCGTAACGGGGGAGAATGTAACGATTCCGGCAAATTCAGGTATACCCTAGCCGGAATATACTATTTACGTGTTATTTAATACTGAATATATGAATTATAATGTGTTTATACGAGTATATAAGATTCACAGTACGAATTATACTCAATTGTACAACTAGTCGTATCGGAATTACGATTAATCGATGAACGGTTATTGAAACCCGATCGAATCGGGAATTACATTATAGACGAAATATATAATGTTTAGTGATGTTTACGAAGTATTAAAGCTTCGGGATAAGTGAATTATAGCACAGAAAAAGGATTTCGATTTATTAGTACGTCGGTACGGTAAACGAAACCTTTAACATCGAACCAAGCAAGAGACGATCGATCAAGCCGAAAAAGATGCACAATTACCGACACTACGATGTGTTAAGTCATTAAATGTCATGGTTTAAGTTTTTAAAGTTTTTAAATCAGTTTTATATAAATTTCATTTTTAAGCCGAAAAAACGACCGTTTTGGCCTCGTTTTGAGCGGAATTAAACGTTTAACCGAAAAACGAACTGAACCAGATTATCTACAACATTATCCGGATTACACAATCCGAATGTGTGGCCAATATTTGAGATGTGGGCCCCACCCCACACCCTATCTTGGACCGATCGGTCCACTTGTTCCCATAAACATTTCATTTTTATTTTTTCTATCACCATATTCTCAAAACTCTCTCAACCCTTCACTCATTCAAACAAAAACCTTGGAGTTTTAAGAAGATTCATAAGGTATAAACATATTGTTATGGTTTAATCTTGGTTTTAATTCCATAATCTTGAGAAAATGAGGTTTCAAATGAAAAATGGGTGAAAACCCGAGATGAAACCGATTCTCGTGTGAACAAGAGATGTATACAAGTTATACAAAGGATCTTGGTCCAAGAAAGTAGTTAAAAGAGTCAAAAACGAATTTTTACGGTCAAAATCTTTGTTTTGATGTTTTAATCGAAACCATGAATGAAATGGCTTGATTGTGGGTATAACTTGCTTGGTGTGGTGTTGTTGTGCTTGTAGGTGTTGTATCTAGTGGCTAGCAAAGGCTAGAAACCAAGATCTTTGCGATCTAACGCTAGAAAACACAAGGTAGTTCGGTTTTCGTATGATTTAGATAATTTGGACAGATTGTGATAGACCTAGAGTTGGGTCACGAAATTTCACAGAGATGATCTACACATGAAAATATGAGATCTGTGAATTTTTGGTAATTTTTGGATAAATGATGAATATTTGGTGAATTTAATGCTCGGTTTTGGCCAAAAATGGTGAAAAATAGCTAAACATCATGAAAAATTCTGGAAAATTTAAGATAAGCTGTTTATAACATATAAAAGTCACACACAAAATTTCAGGTTCATTGGAGAAGTCTAAGTAGGCTTTTCGGTAAGACGAGTTCTAGGGATTTCTAGCTCGGTTTTGGTAAAAATGGCATGAAAAATGAGTTTTTAGTTCTGGAAATATTACAGGGAACTATGTGGGTGACAGGGGTCATCCCAGAAAAATTTGGGATTTTTCGAAGGTCGTTTGGTATTTTCGACATATTTGGTGTTTAAATGACGTTTAAAAATGGTTAAATAAATTTTAGATATGAAAATTAATTCTGGAAAAATTTTATAAAATTCCTTACTGTCAAAATATGGTTTGTACAAAATTTCAAGGTCCGAGACTAAACGGATATTTATTTGTGCTAAATGGAACTTAAAAACAAACTTTTAAAGCTTAAAACGAGTAAACCGGCAAAGTTCGCCTAAGCGAACTGACTGGTGTATAAAAACCATAAAAATGGACTATTTTCATGAAACTAAGTTAGTTAAGTAAAAATAAATCATCCGAAAATAATTCGGATGATTTGGGTAATTATACCCGATTTAGTCGTTTCCGGTATATTAAAGACGGAAACGGGCCCCGCGGCCAAACGGGGTGTCTAAACCGAGCTCTAATTTCACCACTCTAATTAAAATATCAATAACAACTATTTTCGGGTCGTTTGTGGCCAAACTCATCTTTTGAAAACATAAAGACGAATAACCGTGCTAGGCACGCAAAACGAGAAAACAAACTAATGGTAGTTTTGACTAAAGAACTCTAAGTGATATCACAATCTAAGTCCTGAAAAGTATTTCGGGGTTAACATTGTCCCCGGATCGTGTACAGTACTGGGTTAACAGTGTCACCAGACGTACCGGTTAACACGAATTTAAGTTATATTGATAGAAATTGTGTAGTAACGATTTGGGGGATCGTATTACAGATCTGTACCAGTAGCCGTGCACCGTAGTACATCTTGCTCACAAGAAGGTGAGTTTTCACGAGCCCCTTTTACTGAACTGTTTTAAATATTTTCCCGGGGCGGAAAGCATGTTTTTATCAAAGTGTTTAAGTACATGCTGATCGCATGGAAATGAACGTATTTATATAATGTTTATTGTACGGGAATCGTACGGTAATGAATTAAGATGTTAATTGTCTGAGTTGCTAACAGTGTAAGGCCCGAAACAGTGTTCTGGGGTAACCGAGTTCCCAGAGGTTATTAAATGTGTTCTGGGGTAACCGAGTTCCCAGAGGTTATTAAATGTGTTTCTGGGGTAACAGAGTTCCCAGAGGTTATTGGAAGTATTCTGGGGTAACAGAGTTCCCGGAGGTTAATCGATATGTTTTGGGATTAACAGAGTTCTCACTTGTGGGCTCAGCATAATTACATCGCTTATTTATGATTATTATAATGATCTGTTATGGTTTATTTAAATTAGTGAAACTCACCAACTATTCGTAGTTGACCCGTTTTCTTTACATGCTTTCTAGGTACACTCAAATTGGAATGAGTGATATGTGTTCGATGCTGTGTGCTATTTTGTGGAAGTCTAGAGATCTATATTTTGCATTAAATATGTTAATGTACTATCGGTAACACTTATGTGATAACGCTTAGATGGTTATGAAACTCAGAACAATGTAATACGTTTAAATTAATGTAGTGGTGTTTTCTTTATAAACAACGCTGTTGATATCAGATGTGTCTGTTGCATCCCGTGTACGTTTCCGCTGCGGT
This sequence comes from Bidens hawaiensis, assembly GCF_021521415.1. NCBI lineage: Eukaryota > Viridiplantae > Streptophyta > Magnoliopsida > Asterales > Asteraceae > Bidens > Bidens hawaiensis. Next base: position 131,771 of record NW_027496735.1, read on the forward strand.
TACTGGGTGTTACACTTAGTAGCTGAAACTCTTAACTACGCTTTCTTCTCAACTTCGCCTGATGTTAACTTCGCTTGATGACAACTTCGCTTAAGATAAGCGAACTTGTGAGGTAGGCGAAGTTAATGATAACTTCGCTTAATCTTATATCTTCGCCTAAACCCTACAAACAGTGGCGGCAACTTTGCCTGATGAACACAACGTTTTTGCAGGTTTGATTTTGACGTATTGCGAGGTATCCGAAGGTGTAATGGGTTGTTTTTGATGGAGGGAGGTGGGTAGGACACAAAAACTCGGTATTTCAACGTAAACTCGTCCCGCGAATAGTCGAACGGAACGATTTCTACACCCGTGTGATAATCCCGAACCACACAATCACGAGCAAATGCTCCGATACCAATTGTAGGTTCCTAGCCGGATCTACACGGAAATATCTCGTATTACGTAGGTGCGGAATCCCTATGTAAGGCGATACGAGTGTTAGACGCGATATACGTTAAACCCAAGTACAAAGACACATTACAATACTCAATAGACACGTTGTATTGCAACTCCTTTAACACGTGATAGCCAAAATCACAATTACACGTACTGAACGACCACTTCAATACAAGCCGTAAGCCAAGCTTATATGGTTATCGACAACTTCGCCTAACAGACTAGGCGAAGTTGTTGATAACTTCGCTTGTCCACAAGTTCGCTTATATCAAGCGAACTTGTGAAGTTAACTAAAACACAAAACAAAACCAACTAACACGATTACAGACACTAGATACTGAACTACTGGCATCATGTACCAACACTTTGTTTTTAAGCCTTTAAATCGATACCCTCATCTAATGCTCCGCTACAATTAGGGTTCATTAATTTTAACCCCTTTTGAATTGTTTGTATTTCTGTTCTTGAATAATTGTGTTTTTACATCTATTTTGTTTAGAATAGACCGAATACAGGACGTCAAAAAGGGAATTTAAAGTTTGATTTTAGGTCGTTTTTAATTTGTCTTTTTATTGTTGATTCAAATTGAAACTATAAAACATAATATTTTTTTACGAATAGCAGTTCAATATAGTGTTCATCGTATTGTTTGACACAAGATTTGTTGAAATGTTGTTAACATTATTATTTTCATTTTCAAAACTTAATTGGGGCTTGCGGAAGCTTTTGCTAATAATACCTCATTTTTGTTTTCATATTGAATCTTTTTTTTTTTGGGTATGAAGATGGAAACTTGAATCTTCTATGTTAATGCCCCCTTATTGGCTTGGTTTTATCATGGTTCTGACCTATAATTTCTGTCGTCGACATGAGAGATAAGGTAATCGACTTATTGTTCAACGTTTACAATCAATGGGTTCTATGTTGTACTGATCGTCTTTTATTTTGGAAATTATCATAACAATTTATTTTGCATTTCGTATTTAGCTTCGTTATCATTTATGAATATTGTTTATTCTATTGTTGATTTGTCTGTGAAATTGATTAGATTAGAAGTATTAGGTGTCACTCAATTACAATATAATGGTTGTAGGGGTATGGTACTAAACCCGGTTTTACGACCCTAAATTTATTATGTTTGGCTTATTTTATTATATGGACTAATACAATGTTATTGGGCTGAGGGGGTTTTGTGGAGGTAACCCTAACTGGGCTAGGCCCATTAGGGTACCATGATGGTGGCCATGAGACTCTCTATATAAGGAGGTCTCCACCTCCTTATTAAAGGGTCATGCTCAATAAGAGCCACCACCACTTTTTGTGTCTGTAAACAAGAGATCTTTCAGATTTCTTAGCAGTCACCTCCACTCCCCTAAAAAGCCATTGCAGATCTCAAGCAGGCCGATGAAGAAGAAGACAAAGGCGTGGTTCGTTCATCTCGAAAATCCGTGGAAACATCGTCATGGATCAGGTCAGATTCATTTCATGCTTCGACATTGGCGCCATCCGTGGGACGGCAACGAACTACCCTTCGATCTTCATCTCGGCTGTCAGATCTCTCCCAGGAAAAACCCAGATCTGGAAGTTTACAGAAAAAGGCTTCAAGGCTTGTTCTATTAAAGCTCAAAAAGATCCATAGATCTAAAAGAGGCTTCCAGATCTGTGCGAAAAGAAACTGCCGGACTCGAATGATCAAATCTCCGGATCTGTGATGGTTTTAAATCTGCTCCGAGCTTCAGATCTATCCAGATCTGATTTACAGATCTAGATCTAGATTACAGACCGGGATTTTAGGTTTAAAATTGCAAGTCTATCTCTTAAATTGCAGATCCAAAAATTACCAGACTTCCGCCGCCATGTACGCGCGCCCGCGGATTCTCATTCCGCAGCCGTGCATATGCCGCCGCGGAAACCACCATGTGGATTTTGCGCAAGAGACCTCCGCCATGCACGCGCAATCGCGAGTCACCGCTCCATCGCCGTGCATGCGCGCATCAGGCCTCACGCCAAACTTAAAGGTTGGGAATCCTCATAATATCCCATATGGCTACGCGCCAAACTTAAAGGTTGGGAATCCTCATAATATCCCATATGGCTACGCGCCAAACTTCAAGGTTGGGAATCCACATAATATCCCATATGGCTACGCGCCAAACTTCAAGGTTGGGAATCCTCATAATATCCCATATGGCTACGCGCCAAACTTCAAGGTTGGGAATCCTCATAATATCCCATATGGCTACGCGCCAAAGTTCAAGGTTGGGAATCCTCATAATATCCCATATGGCCACGCGCCAAACTTCAAGGTTGGGAATCCTCATAATATCCCATATGGCTACGCGCCAAACTTAAAGGTTGGGAATCCTCATAATATCCCATATGGCTACGCGCCAAACTCAAGGTTGGGAATCCTCATAATATCCCATATGGCTACGCGCCAAACTTAAAGGTTGGGAATCCTCATAATATCCCATATGGCTACGCGCCAAACTTAAAGGTTGGGAATCCTCATAATATCCCATATGGCTACGCGCCAAACTTAAAGGTTGGGAATCCTCATAATATCTCATATGACTACGCGCCAAACTTAAAGGTTGGGAATCCTCATAATATCCCATATGGACACGCGCCAAACTCAAGGGTTGGGAATCCTCATACCACATGCTCATGCACCACATATGCTCACGCATCACATATGCTCACGCATATTACTCATGCTTACGCATCACATGCTCACACATATCACAGTCTACGCGCACGCGCATGCAACATCTGCGCGCGGCGCGGGACATAAAGCCTACACGCACGCGCATGCAACATCTGCGCGTGGCGCATAACACAAAACCAAAGTCTACGCGCACGCGCATGCAACATCTGCGCGTGGCGCAGGACATAAAGTAGCTCATAAGACGCCTCGCGCGCAAGCTGTTATTATTCTTATAGCTCGTAAGACGCCTCGCGCGCAAGCTTTTATTATTCATACAGCTCATAAGACGCCTCGCGCGCAAGCTGTTATTATTCTTATAGCTCGTAAGACGCCACGCGCGCTAGCTTTTATTATTCATACAGCTCATAAGACGCCTCGCGCGCAAGCTGTTATTATTCTTTTAGCTCGTAAGACGCCTCGCGCGCAAGCTTTATTATTCATACAGCTCATAAGACGCCTCGCGCGCAAGCTGTTATTATTCTTATAGCTCGTAAGCCGCAACTCGCGCAAGCTTCATTATTATTATAGCTCGTAAGCCACAACTCGCGCAAGCTTCATTATTATTATAGCTCGTAAGTCGCTTCACGCGCAAGCTTTATTTTTCTTATAGCTCGTAAGTCGCCTCACGCGCAAGCTTTATTATTCTTGTAGCTCATAAGTCGCCTCGCGCGCAAGCTTTATTATTCATGTAGCTCGTAAGACGCCTCTCGCGCAAGCTTCATTATTATTATAGCTCGTAAGCCGCAACTCGCGCAAGCTTCATTATTATTATAGCTCGTAAGTCGCCTCACGCGCAAGCTGTATTATTCTTGTAGCTCATAAGTCGCCTCGCGCGCAAGCTTTATTATTCATGTAGCTCGTAAGACGCCTCGCGCGCAAGCTGTTATTATTCTTATAGCTCGTAAGACGCCTCGCGCGCAAGCTTTATTATTCATACAGCTCTTAAGACGCCTCGCGCGCAAGCTGTTATTATTCTTATAGCTCGTAAGCCGCAACTCGCGCAAGCTTCATTATTATTATAGCTGGTAAGCCGCAACTCGCGCAAGCTTCATTATTATTATTGCTCGTAAGTCGCCTCACGCGCAAGCTTTTATTATTCATACAGCTCATAAGACGCCTCGCGCGCAAGCTGTTATTATTCTTATAGCTCGTAAGACGCCACGCGCGCCAGCTTTTATTATTCATACAGCTCATAAGACGCCTCGCGCGCAAGCTGTTATTATTCTTTTAGCTCGTAAGACGCCTCGCGCGCAAGCTTTATTATTCATACAGCTCATAAGACGCCTCGCGCGCAAGCTGTTATTATTCTTATAGCTCGTAAGCCGCAACTCGCGCAAGCTTCATTATTATTATAGCTCGTAAGCCGCAACTCGCGCAAGCTTCATTATTATTATAGCTCGTAAGTCGCCTCACGCGCAAGCTTTATTATTCTTATAGCTCGTAAGTCGCCTCATGCGCAAGCTTTATTATTCTTGTAGCTCATAAGTCGCCTCGCGCGCAAGCTTTATTATTCATGTAGCTCATAAGACGCCTCTCGCGCAAGCTTCATTATTATTATAGCTCGTAAGCCGCAACTCGCGCAAGCTTCATTATTATTATAGCTCGTAAGTCGCCTCACGCGCAAGCTGTATTATTCTTGTAGTTCATAAGTTGCCGCAAGCTTTATTATTCATGTAGCTCGTAAGACGCCTCGCGCGCAAGCTGTTATTATTCTTAGAGCTCGTAAGACGCCTCGCGCGCAAGCTTTATTATTCATACAGCTCATAAGACGCCTCGCGCGTAAGCTGTTATTATTCTTATAGCTCGTAAGACGCCACGCGCGCAAGCTTTATTATTCATACAGCTCATAAGACGCCTCGCGCGCAAGCTGTTATTATTCATACAGCTCATAAGACGCCTCGCGCGCAAGCTGTTATTATTCTCATAGCTCGTAAGACGCCTCGCGCGCAAGCTTTATTGTTCTTATAGCTTGTAAGACGCCACGCGCGCAGGCTTCATTATTCTCATAGATCCATAAGTCGCCTCGCGCGCAGGCTTAATTATTTTTACAGCTCGTCACCATCATGAAGAAAACCTCCCAAAACTCAAAGACAATAAAGACAAGGCCAAAGAACAGGGAAAAAACCGCCTCATAACCTAACACACCTCATAAAGTCCAGCGCTCCACCTAGACGCTTGCGCGTCCAGGAGCAACACTGGACTTGGGGGGCTTGTAGGGGTATGGTACTAAACCCGATTTTACGACCCTAAATTTATTATGTTTGGCTTATTTTATTATATGGACTAATACAATGTTATTGGGCTGAGGGGGTTTTGTGGAGGTAACCCTAACTGGGCTAGGCCCATTAGGGTACCATGATGGTGGCCATGAGACTCTCTATATAAGGAGGTCTCCACCTCCTTATTAAAGGGTCATGCTCAATAAGAGCCACCACCACTTTTTGTATCTGTAAACAAGAGATCTTACAGATTTCTTAGCAGTCACCTCCACTCCCCTAAAAAGCCATTGCAGATCTCAAGCAGGCCGATGAAGAAGAAGACAAAGGCGTGGTTCGTTCATCTCGAAAATCCGTGGAAACATCGTCATGGATCAGGTCAGATTCATTTCATGCTTCGACAGTATGCATTTGTATGAAGCACATACTTCACATTTCATCATGCATCTGGTATTGCTATCATTGTATGATGCTATTTTTGAAATAAACGTAAGATGAACTTAGTGCAGTTGTTGGATAACATGAGTAGTCTCATTATTACTAACAGTTACTTATTGTTTCAGATTATGCGGTGGTGATTCAATGAGTTTCTGTTCATGAGCCAGACATTATAAGTTTATATACCCCTAATAATCTATGCACTGATAATCAATATACAAGTAAGATTTTCATTAGAAAGATACATTGGTTTTGTTTCTTTGATATTTATAATTTGAGTATTATGCGGGATTAATAGTGAAATGATGTACAGAGGATGATTGCAAGAATGAAGATGGAATGATGTGAAGGTGAATGGCTGGTGCAATTATAATAATGGACAACAGTCACAACACAATTGCTTGACTAAAACAAATAAACATCAGTGTAATTCTTTCTAGCACGTTTTTTGTTTGATCCAACTTTTGGGGGTTGTTTTTAGCACGTTTGATCCATTTTCTGCTTTTTTAAAATGGTTTCAATAACAACTTTTCATATTCTGCATAATAAAGATGGAACTGGAATTTGAAGCCATGAAAGGTAATTTGATCATTATTGATAGCTTGCAACTTGTGAGAGATTTGGATAATTGTCACATTCTGTATATAATTGTGAGAGATTTGATGCCTAAATTAATTTTTGACTATTTTAGGGTCAAGTTATTATGCAACCGTTAAATGTAAGATTGTTGTAGTTATTTATATTATTGTATATATCTTTTGTCGTTTTTGTTTTATTACCAGCCCGTGTATTACACGGGTTCTAACCTAGTATCTACTATATATAAAGATATAAAGAGTGAGTCATCATTTTAATAGTTTTACAACTCATAAAGCATAACTTTAAATAAGGGTAATATAGTCTTTGCAAACATAAAACGTTAACCAATTTAGTTTCAAAAGAAACTTATAATAATAGTCCTTTAACTTTTAACCAATTTTTGTAAACTTATTATATTGTTACAAAGTTATCCCTTTTTCAAAACCAACTACCCCCACGATTTTTTAACAGTCGTAATTTTTTCACACGTTAATATTTTTTATAAAAAAAATATACCATAAAAACAAGCATTTTATTCTCTTTAAGTTGAGTATGATATTGTTGTACTTTTTTATTTTATAATGTTAACATATTACGTGATACCTGTAATGACCAACAATAGATCGAGTCATGTGAGCTCGGGTCATGTGTCGAATCGGATTAGGGTCAGAACGTGTCGATACAAAAAAAAAGTTAATTTCGTTCAAGTTGGTACAGGTTTCAGGTTGAAAGTGGTCAAGTCATAACAAGTTCGAGTTAGAACGATGTCATGTCGAAACGGGATTCAGCTTAAAATAGGTTGGTTTAAGAAATAATTTAATTGAAATAGTTGTATATTTCAATTTTGCTTCTTCATTTTCGGCACTGAGTGCGTGCATTCAGGCATTAGTTACGCGGATGACATTGTTTACATGTACTACGACTGATCAACGCATGTATTGTGCCACGTAACGCGCGTAGCACAAGCGGTTACGCGTTCGATTATGTTTGTGCATGCACCCCGCTACATCGCGCTGGCACCCGTCTAGTCTATACTATATATAATGCACCAAACAAGGGCAAATTAAGACACCCATTTTTAAGTAATTTACAACACTTAAAGCATGAGGTACATGTATTAGTAAGGGTAAACTTGTCTTTTAAACACTATATATTCCACTTACAAGTTTGGTCCCTCATCTTTAACCATATTATGTTTTTAATTTAAGTTGTAAACTAACTTCTCACTCATGCTTTTTAAACGACAATAGCCTTTTTAAACGTTAATATTTTTATAAAAAAATTACATCATAAAAACGAGCATTTTATTCTCTTTAATTTGGATATGATATTGTTATAATTTTTTTGATTTTAAATAAATTAATATGTTACGTAAGGGTGTTCAGTGTCGGTTTTGATGGTTTTTAAGTTAAACTTGTGAGTCCAACCGTTAATACTGATTTTTTGACATCCAAAATCAAACTCAACCATTGAAAGTTGATACCGAATCGTTAATAACGGCCTGGTTCAAGTTTGGTTTCACAGTTTAAACTTTAATAATAAATTTAGTTTAAAATAATTATTAATTTAAATGTACCATCAATTTTAATTAAACACCAACATAATATGATACTTCAGATAATCATAAATAATGATAATTTTAGCCACATAAATGGTAAGTATTAATGGAAGATCTAGGACGTGAAATAATAACAACAAAGATCACAAAATGAATCATATACTGCAATTAGGCTAATTTGAAGTTGTATAGCCAAGTTATTTGTAATAAAAATATTATGTTCAATTAAATTTCAACTATATCTAATAATTAATAATAAAAAAACATTAAAATGCATTCAACATTTATAGTCTGGTCTGGTTTCATATAGTCGATTGTCAGTATAAATTGCGAACCAACCGTTCACTATGTTTTGAAAATTTTGAAACCGACCAACAAACCGAAAGTAAAAAAAGAAAAAGAAAAAAGAAGTCAAACCAATGACCGGTTTAAACGATTTCAAGGTTTTGACCGAACCATAAACACTTATATTTGTTACGTGATTAACATGTTCAAACACCCGCTGCATTGCGCGGGCACCCGTCTAGTATATATATATATATATATATATATATATATATATATATATACATGGAAGGTTTCAATTAAGAACTATATATTTTTTAAGAACTTTGAGAACTTATCACAACCAATCATTTAATTTCTTTCATTTTATTTTCTTTTTAATGAGAAATGATACTTTTGTCAAAATAGGTAACCATTTGAATTTCCTTGATTCTCTCATAGTAACTTAACCGTCATGGAAATCATTTTTCTACTTGTCTTAATCTTGACATTTAATTTACTTTTATGTTATTAAAGTATATTTATTTTTTTTATGCAACTTAAGTTATAAATACATAGGTTCTGTGTAGTGCCGGCCAAAAAAATAAATATATGTACAATGTAGTTAAGTTTCAATCTCGTAATTATACTTAAATTTATATAAAACTAATTTTTAATTTATGCTGGGTACTCAGTTTGATTTATATATTAAATACCAAAGTATATTTTTTATATGCTTCGTAGTCATTAATATACTCTGAATATTATTTCCGTAAATGAAAATTAGATTGTATTAGAAAAACCCATCTAGTTAACACGTAACGTATTTTTACATGCGTGTAAGTTAAGTATTTACATATATGTAAATGTTTATCATAACATGTAAAGAAACTATTTATATATGTGTAAATATATAGAATCTTGAATGTTCTACCATTGGACCAAAATTTAATATTGGTCCGATCATAATTTGTACCATCTAACTTTGTTTTACGTATTTGTAATATTTTTTTACATGCGCATAAGTTAAGTATTTATGTATATGTAAATGTTTATCATAACATATAAATCTATACTATATATAATACACCAAACAAGGGAAAATTAAGACACCCATTTTTAAGTAATTTACAACACTTAAAGCATGAGGTATATGTGTTAGTAAGGGTAAATATGTCTTTTAAACACAATCTATTCAACTTACAAGTTTGGTCCATCATCTTTAACCATATTATGTTTTTAATTTAACTTGTAAACTAACTTCCCACCCATGATTTTTAAACGACTATAGCCGTTTCATACGCTAATATTTTTATAAACAAATTGCACCATAAAAACTAGCATTTTTATTCTCTTTAATTTGAATATAATATTGTTGTAATTTTTTTTCATTTTAAATAAATTAATATGTTACGTATGGGTGTTCAGTGTCGGTTTTGATGGTTTTTAAGTTAAACTTGTGAGTCCAACCGTTAATACTGATTTTTTGTCGTCCAAAACCAAACTCAACCATTGAAAGTTGAAACCGAATCGTTACTAGCGGCCTGGTTCTGGTTTGGTTTCACAGTTTAAACTTTAATAATAAATTTAGTTTAAAATAATTAATAATGTAAATGTACCGTCAATGTTAACTAAAAACCAACATAATATGATACTTGATATGATCATAAATAAAAAATGATAATTTTATCCACATAAATGGTAAATATTAATGGAAGATTTAGGACGTGAAACAATACCAACAAATATTACAAAAAGAATCATACTGCAATTAGGTTAATTTACAGTCTTTTCTGGTTTCATATGGCCGGTTGCCGATATAAATCGCGAACCAACCGTTCACTACGTTTTGAAAATTTTGAAACCGACCAACAAACTGAAAGTAAAAAAGAAAAAGAAAAAAGAAGTCAAACCAATGACCGGCTTAAACGATTTCAAGGTTTTAACCGAACCATAAACACTTATATTTGTACGTGATTAACAGGTTCAAACATCCGCTGCATCGCACGGGCACCCGTTTAATAAACTATTTACATATGTGTAAACTATTTAATATTCAATTAATGAAGATGACTTTACAGTAAAGTATATAAAATACAATCAATAGAAATCCCTGCGTGGATAAATAACACATTTCAATCAAATTAATGATTGAGAGAAATACGAAGGCATCCACATTTTTAGGAGATGAGTGAGAAAAAGGAATCAGTTATAAAAATAAAGTGTGGCTCACACCCATTTATCATTTATGTAATCCCCATTATCTTTTATTTATTTATTAAAATGCCATTATGTTTTTTGAGCCATTGATCAAATCATCTAATGGTTGAGATCGGTTCTCAAAGTTTTCACAAAATATACTAATTCTTAAATGATACACTCCCTATATATATATATAGGGTAGAATTAACGTAAAAAACAATAGTTTTGTGAGAAGAATAAGAATAGATCTTGGCCCTTGGATCTAGGATCTAGTGGTTGAGATTAGTAGTTTCTAAATACTGTATAGTTTCCTATTTACATGGTATAGTGTCATATTTTAGTGGTGTGCTTGAATTTAAAGCCTTCTCACACTTCTCACAAAACAATTGTTTTTTATTTGAACCCTTATAGGAGATATATATATATATATATATATATATACATACTAGTTTTTATCTCCCGTATTACGGGGGTTGTTTTATATTATTTGTTTCTAATATTTATTTATTTTTTGAATTTTTTTTATTGTATGAAAGGTAATACAATAATATACTTATGGTTTGATGATAAATTGTTTTACAAATAAATGAGATGTTATAACCCGGTTTAAAAGGTATATGGGTGATGAGACCCATAACCCGTTTATTTTTTTTACTGTATAGTTGTTTTTTAATTATAAATAATATATATATATATTTTTAAACAAATCAGATATTATTTTTTTGTATATCCCTACTTTATAGGATTGTTATATCAATATTTGGTGAGATTAGTATTTTAATTCAATGAGATGTTATAACACGTTTAAAAAATATATGAGTGAGAAGACCCATACCCATGAATTCGGGTCAAATGCATGAGAAGCCTTTATTTAAAAATCAAGCAAATCTGGTGACTCCAAAAAAAGGTGGAGCGACCATAGCGCGACACGTAGGATTTTTGGGTTTTCGTTTATATATATATATATATGGTTATTACATTTAAGAACTCTAAAAAAGTTAAGAACTCTTAGAAACTCTAAACAACAAAACATTTTTTTAATTTTTTTTTATATCTTAACATTATTTAAGATTAGTTTTATCATATTTTATATAAAACTTTTTGATTACATATATTAATCACAAGTTTACATATGTATAAAATTTATGTACTAACAATTTACATAGGTGTAAAACAAAACATAGATATGTATAAAAACTAATTTTCAAATTTGTAATCGTACATATAGATATAAAAAAATGATAAAATTACATTCAAATAACATTAATATACAAATTTTTTTTATAAAAAACGTTAGTTTTCAAGGGTTCCTTCAAGTTCTTAAATAATTTAACAGTTCTGTAATGATACTCATCACATATATATATATATAGAGGAGAGATATTTTGAAAACCTTGATGAGTTGTAAGAACTTTAAAAACTCAATTTTGAACCACTATTTAATTAAATGATATGAAATATGTGGCTGATATTAAATCTAATTAAAAAATGAATTAAGATAGAGAATAAATACTTTTGAAAATTACACAAGTTTAAATATTGGTTACACATTTGTAAAAAGTCGATTCGGTGTGTAAAAAAATATTGTAATTTTTGTACATTACTTACACTTACGTATTACACATGTGTAAAAAAATATTTGTCACGTTGAGTGAATGGCTAAGATTATCTTGTCCACTCAAAAAGCCAAAAAAAAAGTGTTTGATTTGGTTCATCTATGACGAAATACAAAGCTTAATACTATTATGAATTACAGTACAATTTGGTATACATCTTTTTCATTAATGTTTGTTTTTTATGCATACTTTGTTATAGGAATGTTATGATGCGAAAAAACCAATACTTTTGTATCATCATCGCCACCGTTCTTTTGTGGGTCTCCACCAAACAGGGTGTCCAACCCTATGATACGTGATTCCCTGTTTGGTATGGAAGATCCAACTCCGTTTTCACGTGCATTTGAAGGCACTCCATCTCCATCGGCCCATGAAAGCTGTGCTCGAGGCCAAAAGCATCCCATGGTTAGTGTCGTGGGGTTCAAGTCCCGTGACATCTCAGCCGTTGCCTAGTGAGAGGTAAATTTTGATGAGGGGTCTAGAATTTTTGTTTTCTTTTGTTAATGTAGAGGGTAAATTCTTGTTTAATCAAATGAGCATCGTTTGTTTTCTTTTGGAGGGGGGGGGGGGTTTTCAAATGTGTATATGTGTTTTTTGAAGAAAAGAATAACAAGCCCGATGAGGGGCAAAAGGGTAATTTCCTTGTTAGTTTTTAGGAGAGAGAGAGAGAGAGTTTAACAATGTTCCTTTATTGTAATTCTGTTGGAGAGAGAGGAGGAAATTGTTTTTTTCTAAATGCAACTTGTTGACTTGTTTTTATTATGTTATTTATATTTATATTTATATTATATTGGAAATTATCGGTTGTTGTTCACTTCAAGTGCTGACAGTATATGATAAGACCATAGAGGTCAAGTTTAACACATCTTTCACGTAAAACATGTTGTCAAATATGTGTGAGACTTCTGGTCAAATATGAGTTAGATGGGTAGCATTTTTGAAATTTTAAAATTTTAAAATTTGGAAGATAAAATTAGAATTTGTTTTCGAAGTAGGTATATATTAAAACAAAAAATTCAAATAATAAACTTCTTATAAGTCTGTCATCACTTTGCTGGGAGATTATGGAGCTCTAAGAATTTTGTTTATAGGGATGTCAGGTGTTTTGAGTCTTTTTATCTTTTTCTTTTTATTGAAAGACCAACCAACTTTATATTAGAGCAACTGAGCAAGCAAACAAAGAGTGTCCATGGCTTTATAGCTTACTGGCATCTTGGTGGTGGGATAAGGCTTAGGGACCATAAGGTCTTGGGTTTGAATCCTACAAGAGGGTTTTCCCAAGACTTATTGGGTTTCCTCCTGAATTGGTGGTTGGCATTATTGCCTAGTGGAGATGGATATGATCGCGTGGTTCTACTGGTGACACGATGATACTCCAGTGGTCCGTGAGTGATCCTAATTTGCCGTTCAAAAAAAAAAGAGTGGTACATCAAGTCGTTGCAACCACCTACAAAACAATAATTCATCAAAGACTGAAGTTCCAAACAGACTCCAAATCACAAAAAGATATTACAATTTAATGCTCTTCCACTCCTCCCATATCACCGATCATATTTCAACCGGTTTCAAATCCACAAGAAACCAAACACCTTTACTCTATCTACCAAGTCTACCAATAACGCTGGTTTCCCTTCAAATACTAAAGCATTCCTCGCCTTTCAAAGACACCAAATAGCTACCAAAGTAATCCCATTAAATACATTAGGCTTCTTTTTTCGAATTTTTATTAGTCCCAAAATATCCCGAATGCTAAACGTGTAGAGGATTTAGGAGTGTTTATTACTATTAAAAAAAAGATAACTACTTATTTATAATCTTCTACTAGTCATTTCATTAGTTATTTGATGTATAGGCAACTAAATGAATTAGGGATATAACGATCGATTGTTTACAAGAACATGGCATTAACCGTAGAATCTAGAAATGCATTTCAGGCGTATGACAAGCATGCCAACGTACATTAGATATGGTTTTTGTCTCTTATAGTTGAATGTTATCATTAAATACGACCACAATAATACGAAAAGACATCTATGAATGATAAAGTTAATGGAAAATAACCAGCAACATGTTTCAAGTAAGAGGGAAATCTATTAAACAAACTCAATGAAAAATTACTTCGTATCATATAATCAACAAAATAAATAAATAAAATAAAATAAAATAATTCGTTTTCCGAGAATAATTCGCAACTAAATCATTAGTTTTCTAAAACCAGGGAAATTACATTTGGTGAATGTTTCGCACATATTTTTTATGAAATCTTTAGCTACACGTACGCAACCTGGGAACTAGCCTTTTGTAACGAGATCAATAGCAGACATATTTTTGAGAAATTTAACAACCACGAGATCAGCACATATGCAACATAACTTTGGCCAGACATTGAAAATATATGTCCTAAATCTAGAAACTATTATTATCACCTAACATGTGTGGTAAATCAGCACATGGTAAATAAATTGATAACAAATTCTCGTTAATTCTGTAATTTTGAAATATATTTTCACACCGATTATAATTATACTAGTTATTATGCACCCGTATTACAAGGTTGTTTTATATTATTCTTTTCTAATATTTATATATTTTTGGATTTTAATTTTATTTAATGTAAAGAAGTTAATAATTTACTTATGATTTAATGATGAAATGTTTTCACAAACAAATGATATATTATAACCCAGTTTAAACGCTATATAGGTTTGATGAAACCTATTACCCGCTTATTTTTTTACTATAAATGTTTTTCTTAATTATAAAGAATATCTTTTTTAAAAAAAATCAAATATTAATTTTAGTATATCCCTATTTTATAGGATTTTCATATTAAATATTTGGTGAGATTAAGTTTTAATTTTGTGAGATGTTATAACCCGTTTAAGACTATTTGGGTTTGGCGAGACTTATACCCGTGAATTTAGGTCAATTACATGAAAAACCTCCATTTACAAATAACACAATCTGTTGGCTTGAGATATTGTAAGAAGCAACCAAAAAGCTTTTAAAAGTTTCGTTTATGTATATTATAGATTTAACAGGAACATATAAAAGATGACACACATAAAATCTTTGGGATTTGAAGACATACATCCCATCTTAGGTTAGTATAATATTTATATAAATGAAGACTTTTTGCTATACAGTTTTGTATGTTTTGTTAGTAAGACCATGTATAATGGTAACTACGGAACGCAGTGACTCTTTTTAGTGACGCTAAACCAATGACATGGCATGCAAATTCTTGTTAAAACCTACCACGCTAGTTATGAAATTGATATTCCTAAATTTTCTCAGTTAAAAGGGCTTAATGGGCTCTGTTGCAACTAATTAATTTATGACCACACCTATAGAGGTAGGGTAGTAAAAATATTTAAATACCCATAAGATCAACCGTGGGTCATCCAAGGCTTCCTTAGAAGTCACCCGCAAAACATTCCCATCACTAGCATAACTTAAGTCAGAGGAAGACTAAGGAATAACTCCAAAGACTATCTGCGGGTCGCATAGGACTTCCTCAGAAGTCATCGGTGGTACGTTCCCCTCACGCGCGAGATGACAGAAGAGTGACATGCAAATCAGTTATGACCAACTTCCTTCTAGAAGATTTACGCGGAGATTTTTTCTTGGAAAGCACGTGATGAAACAACCAATTAGGGAAAAACAACTGGCAAGGTTGTTATAACTGTGCACAAGGCCAGTTGTTTCATCCTATCATGTGCGGACACGTGTCCAGTTTGTTACAAAGAGCATTTTCTAGAAGAGGACAGCTATACCAATAAAATTCCCCTAACCACCGGCTATAAATACCCTCTCCATCATCATGAGGTATGGATGGACACTTCACATAATAAATCAATCACTTAAAGTACTTTCTCTCTTTAGAACTGTACTTATTCTCACACCGGAAGGTGGTTACGGGAAGACCCCCACTCATGTCCTTCCCGTAACGAGCTCACGTTATTCTGTTTTATAGGTTTCTGTCACCGGATTTGTGGAGCTTTGACTGGTACCGTCGTGTAATTCGTTATTTGACCCGTATCCTCTGGAATCATCAGTCTAGCCTATCCAGGTTTAGATATGTGCTTCTTCATTGGCGTTATCCGTGTTTTTTGCTAGAACTTCGCAGTTTTTCGATTATTTAGGTGGCATGAGTCAATCTATTCAAGGTCCGATGGAAACTCCGGTGATAATCAGGCGTTCTCCTGGAATTACGACACCTATGGGCACGACTCCTGGAGATTTGGGACGTGTGACAGCGGAAACTCATCGGACTCGTCAGGAGCCAAATCTGGAAAACAGATCTGGAAAATTATCCTTCGGCGAGGTCTCATCGTCGGAATCTCAGATCTGAGGGGATTCAGTCTCCGGAAGAATGGTTGCAGTTGCAACACGAAAATGTTATCGCTGAATATGAACGCATGTTGTGGGAGGAAAGGGTCCGTGTAAGGACTCAAACTTATGAAGATGCTCCGTCGAGATCTCCATCACCTCCTTCAACAGTACGGTAGAGTCAGATGCGGGAGAGTGTTAGGACTGAGGTGTATTCGGAAGAAGAAATTGGAGGAGGAAGTCATGACAGAGGTCGTCGAATTATGCGAGAATCTTCCCGCATAACTGAGTATGATCAAAGTCATGCTTCTAGAAGTCAAATTGAGATCCGACATACCGTCGTGATGAGGCCAGCTACTTTAGCGATGACAGTCAAGTGTATGGAAGAGAAGAGACTAGTCGCCCGCGTGCGATGGTCAGGCATACTGAGTACTGTAGCGACGCAGAAGAAGATTTTACAAAGCCTTATCGTCCCACAACATTCGCAGAGAAGTCGAAATTTTTCACGTGCATTGCTATAGCTTCATTTCCTGTTAATGTAAAAATTCCCACCAACTTTGGAAAGTATAATGGAATGACGGACCCGATTGATCATCTGCTCAATTTCACCGTAGTAGGAGGGGTTAGTGGTTGGACTCTACCTTACTGGGGTCACATGTTTGCCTTAACATTGACAAGAGCTGCCCACGAGGGTGGTTTGAAAAGTTACCAGATGGTCAGATCAAGAATTAGGATGATTTGGTAGCCAAGTTCTCACAACATTTCAGTCAACAGAAAAAAAAACACACTGGGTATCTATGAAATATTGGATGTAATTAGACGGGACAATAAGTCCGTTGAAGATTTTATTACCCGGTTTAATGAGGAGAGTTTGAACATTGGTGGAATTAGTGAAGATATGCCGCGTGGTGCTTTCCTCAAGAACATGCGGAGCAGTGCCTTAATCAGTTGTTTAACTGGAAAAGATGGAATACCCAAAACTTGAGATGAGATTATGTCCGCAGCAAAACTCTTTGCTAGAACAGAAAAAACTTTAGGGTCTGAAAGTCCTAAACAGACAACAAAGGTGGAATTCAAGAATACGCGGGTAAATAGACCAGCGCGAGGTTCAATTTGGTCTAGACTTCAACCATCCGCAGAAACCTCGAGACAGTCAGATGCGAGGACATTGATTGGAAAAAGAATAAAGATCGTAATTGGGGGAAGACAATAACAGATGGACCCCGTTAACAAAAACTCCTTCAGAGATTTTAACTACCGAAAATGTGAACTCCGCAACCACTTATGAAGAGAACCCATTTAAATCCCAATAGGCAGTGTATGTTCTATAATGACATTAGGCATCACACTGATGACTGTGTTAGTTTAAGAAATGAGATTGAACAAGCGATCAAGTTAGGAAAGCTAGAGCATTTGCTAAAGAATGTAAGGCAAGAGACCCGCAAACCACCCGCACAAGTCAATTCTGGCCCGCCTAAAAAGCAGGTTAAGGATTTAATGTCCACATGATCCAAGGAGGAAAACCCTACGGATATAAGAGACAAGAAATTGATTATGAGGAATGGAAGAGCGAACCAGTGGTGTTCCCGCGGGTCACAGGGGGTCCACGTATGAAATACCCGCTTATCATCACCGCCTCGATTGGACATTATAAGTCCAAGTACGTTTTCTTGGATACAAGAAGTACATCAGATATCATGTACGAACAATGTTTTGAACAGTTGGATGACGAGGACAAGGCGAGATTGAAACCTATTCACGCGCCAGTGTCCGGATTTGGTTATGAGGTGATGCACCCGTGAGGGGTCATTTCTTTCCCTGTTACTCCAAGTGATGGAATTCACTTGTGGGCTGAAGATGTGGAATTTTTTGTCTGACCCGCAAGATCAAAACATGATGTAATTTTGGGAAGAGAAGAATTGGTGACTTCAATGCCAATCTTTCTACAGATCATGGCGCGGTGGGAATCCCAGCCCGTATAGGCATAGAAATTATTCATGTTAACAAACACTGTTTTACCACGGAAAGTTCAAAGCCAAACAAAGTTCCTAAGACTGTAGAGAGAATTAGAGAAATGGGCGATGAATCCAAAGTTTCCAGAGCAAACGATCACAATTGGTCCTACTATTTCTGAAATGGTGAGGTCATTTTTGAAGCAGCTGTTAGTGGATAACTTGGACGTGTTTGCCTGGCAACCCGCAGACATGACTGGTGTTCCAAAAGAAATTGCGGAACATAAATTGCGGGTCAATCCAACATTCACTCCGATCGTCCAAAAGATACGGAAGATGGGTCCTGAACAAACAAAGGCAATGAATGAACAGGTTCAGGATTTGTTACATGCCGGGATCATCAGAGAAATACGCTACCAAACACGGTTAGCAAATTCGGTTATCGATCCCAAGAGTAATGGTACATGGCAGATGCGTATTGATTTTAAGGATTTAAACAAGACGTGCCCAAAAGATTGTTATCCTTTACCAGAAACTTATTTTAAAGGCGACGCGGTTGCGCCGTTTAGATTTAAGTGTTTTCTTGATGCGTACAAAGGGTATCATCAAATCCGCAGGGCAGCTGGAGATGAGGATAAACCGCATTCCGCACAGACCAAGGAACATTTTGTTGTAAAATGATGCCCTTTGGGTTGAAAAATGCGGGTAAATCGTACCGATGGCTGATGGATAAAGCTTTCAAAGAGCAAATTGGGCACAATTTGGAGGTTTACATGGATGATTTAGTGAAAAAAAATGTGACATACGGTAAAAATTAACCCAACTTTGTGTCTAATATAGCCGTACTTATGTAATAAAATAATATAATAAATAAAGTAAAATCATTTTTGTCCAAAAATCTTAGTTTCATATGACTTTTAATATTAAAGGTTCGAAAAAGTTAAATTTTGTCGTGTAGCGAGTACTACGCAAAATGACCTCGGGTGATGACTTAAAAACAAATAAAATTCTAATCGTGTCAGAAATGCCTCGTAAAGTTAAAAGTTATATGGAAATATTAGAGAGAACATATAAACTTAATTTTAGATGATTTGAATCGCGAAAATTAGGAACTTAGTGATCGCAAGCCAGTAGCGGACACTGTAAAACCCGATACCAACTACTTTAGAAAAATATCATCTTTAGCAGGTATGGTTAAGAAATTAATTTAGTTAAAAGTCTGACAATAAATACCATGATCGGATTTGGATTAACTAGTTATTTCTCGCAATACGTTAATCCGAAAACACCTTAAAACACCTAAATATCTAATAATATAACCAACACCCCACCCTTTCCTCTCCCCTCTCTCTCTCTCGTAGCTCTCTCTGTCTCCCTCACATTCTCTCCACCTCCTAATCCCTCCAATCATAATTAAGAAGGATCATGAGTTAGATTATAAACACACACCATACTAACACATCACCACTCTATATTAACATATAACCTATTCTATAATCACCAACTCGCCACCCTACCACTCCCTCTCCTCCCTTTAAATCCCACGGCCACCACCACCATCATCCCACACCCATTTTCAAATCACACACATATTATACTAAGTATCTATAGAAGCTACATGAAGGTTAGGATCTTGTAGGAGTAATCAAGAGGAGATAGGAGAATAGCTTGCAGACACAAGGTCAAATCCTATCTCTTTGCTAAGATCACCCAAAATCCTAGGTAAGATATAGTTGATTTTGGTTACTTATACTAAATTTGGTAAAATCAAGCAAAAATGCATATTAAAAGTGAAGATTTGATGAATGCATGTGTGTGTATTCATGTCATGGGTATGCATGTGTGTGTATGGAGATTATTAGGTTAATAAAATGCTTGTTTATGTTCATGTTGTAGCTTACTTTAATTTATCAAAGTCGATTCTATAAGATTGTTGATTAGCTAAGTTTGATATGGATCTAAAGGTAGACTTAAGGATGAATATGATTGAAATATTGAAAATGGTAATTTGAATATTTGATGCATGAATAATTAAATGTTTGATAATTAGTATGATATAAATAAACACAATTGTAAAAATTGTTAAGAAAAATTAAACTATGTTATCATATACTAATAATAGAAACTTTATTAGTTAACAAATGAGAAATCTATGATCAAATTATATGTTAGTCATTTGAATGCTTTTGTCCAAGTAGTTGAATGTGTTAAGCATGAGTTATAAACAATAATACTTGAAAACTTGATTTATATATGACAAAGTTACTAAATATGGAAACTTTATTGTTAAAGTGTTTAGAATGTGATTGGCTTAGATGATGATATTATGATCGTTTAGGACCATGTCATGAATTATTACGATATTGAAAAATAAATACATGAACATCATATTAACATGTTTGAAACCATATATTTCACTTAATAAAAATAAGTAGTTAAGGCATAAGCATGTTTCATTGAAATATAATTTGATGTATGCTTTGCTATATGATTTAAATCTTAATATATTAGTGAATTACATGCTATTTGGTGCATAATTGGTGGATAAAAAGAATTCATTTTAAAGAATATGACTTTAAGGGCTTGCAGTAACTTTAACAGTCGAAAAGTTTGACTTTTATCGTGAACCGACATGAAATTTGGAAATTTTATTAGATCAGCCCCTAAAGTTATAAATTTATTGTACAAAACCTAAGTTAATGTACAAGAGAAGGGGTGAATATCAAAACTTGATCCTAAATGATTCGTGTCGTGAAAACCGACAGGAAAACGTTAAAAACGGTCGTTTTAAAAAACAATAACCAAAATAAAACCTAAATTATTTTATTAAAATAACTAATGAAACTTGACTAAATTTATGTAAAAAGTGTTTTTAAATTTTAAATTGTTAAATTTTTACTAAAAAGTTAACCGATTCGCCTTTAAAAGCGAAACCGGTTAAACCGACCGTAACCGACTAAAACGACTTTATATTCATAACAATATTAAAACTTATATTTTTTAAATTATTTATTTATTCCAGCAACTAAAAATATTTTTAGTTTAAATAATAATTAAATAATATAATATTTAATCATATGCTAAATACTACTTGTTTGCTAAATTGTTTGATAAATAGGAATATAAGTTAGAAATTTTTGTGTGCATATATCCTTGTGTGATAACCTAGAATTAGGAAATAAATAAAAATAAAAGTCGTCAATGAGTCATTCAAACCCGAACTTATAAAATATAAACAGGCTATTATCGGATATAAGTCTATTTGGAAAACCTCTAATCGATCATCAAACCGTGAGTTTCTCTTAAAGCCCCTTGTTTTTTTATAAATATTTTATATATTTTTTTTGGGGAAAGACATATTATATTTAAATGCATGTTATTATACAAATTGGTTTATAGTGGAATGATTTAAATTGGTTAAATAACTGTTAACGGAAATAAATAAAGGCACATTAATATTGATAGATCTATTGGGGTGACGCCCCCACTTTCATTCGCGTTGGTTAAAAGTGGAGTATTTTGAGTTTGGTATGTTTCGTGTTATCAGTTTGATAGTCATACACACATTGCAAGCTTAGGTAGTTTACAATTAATACGATTTGTTTAATAAGTAATATATAAATATTAAAGGTTTTTAATTACCATTGTTAAAGAACGTTGAGGAATAAATACTACCGTTGCTTATGGTAACAAATTGGTGTATAATGGTTGCTAAACCATTACACCATAAAATTTATATAAATAAATGTTTGTTTGAGAACTCACCAACATTCGTGTTGACAAACGTTTTTAATATGTCTTTTAGGTAAATGACGGTCGGAAGCTTCGCGAAGATTGGGAAGGATGAAGGTGTCGAGTTTCAAGTTTGAATAAATAAACGTGATGGACTTATGTTATTTGAATAATACTTGGTGTGTTAGCCCACGTGTAAACTCTGATTTTAATAAAGTCCACTTTTAAGAAAATAAATATATATTTTACTATGATTGGCTAGCATCATCTATCACCACCCGAACGCATTAAACTAAGTCTTTCGTTGTTTTAAATTAAGGGTTTTTTGGGGTGTGACAGAAGTTGGTATCAGAGCCAATGGTTATAGTGAATTAGAAATATTTTTTTAAACTATAACCCTAATATTCAAACTCGCATTCTTCCCAATTCACGAGGCTAAAGGTAAAGGTAAATTGTAGAAATTACAATTTATGAAAATTTAAATCTAAGGTTTATATTTATTTATATTATAATTACTAAGTATGGGTTATGTCTTATGTCACAGATGTCTAGTGTTCCCGAGATTATCTACATTTCCGATACCGAGTCTAAGTTAGGAGAAAAACCCGAGACTGATCTCACTCCTCTCGTGTCGATTCCACTGACACGTACTACACCTTTATTGGTTTATACTCGTAAAAGGAAGATGAGTGACTTAGCTACTACCTCCACCCCAACTCCTAAGCAGACTTCCTTATAAAAAGGAAAAGCTATCCTTACTGATCCATCACCCTCAACACTAGTCCTTCAGATAGCTGAAAACCGGGGTCCTCAGGTTAATTCTTTAGAGGGGCGGATAACCTCTCTTGAAGAAAAAGTGACCCAACATGAGACTGTTGTAGGAAACCACCAGACATAGCTGATAGAAAATGAAAACTGGAAGTTGAATGGTAATGACTTGTTTTGGAACTATAATGATAGGATTAATATGTTGGAGGTTAGGGTGGGGCAACTGGAGATGATGATGCCTAGAGTGGAGCTGTTGGATACTAAGTTAGAAATTATGATGAAGATTCTAGCACCTTTTATGTGATTTGCTATGGTGTTGGTTGGTTAGGCATTTTTAGCCTTATATTTTGGGATGGAAAAGTTAGACACCTTTAGGGTGCATGGATGTTATAACACCATATTTTGTGTATTTGGTTGTTTTGTAAACGCTCTTCCATCTTAAAATATTATGTTATGTTTTGTTTATAATTGTTGTATTTTAATATTTACTCATGAACAATTCTAACTTATATATTGATTATGTAATGAAAATAATAGAAAGATGCCACCTAAAACAAGGCGAAGTACCGCTAACCAAGGACAAGGATCTGGATTACCTAACTCACATGAAGAGTTAGCCCAACTAATTTCTCAACATGTTAACTCTACACTCGAACAACAGAACATTAATCAAGGTACTGGAAACGGTGTCGGTAACAACACTAGGGATGGTACTGGAAACAGTACTAGAACTGGAAATGCTACTGGTAACCCTTTAGGTAGAAAAAGAATGAAATTATTTTGTATAAATTCCACAGATGCTGTAATCAATAAATTCATCAATTCGTAATGATTTTTGAATATTATGAAAACAGGGAATCCAATACTCGGATGTCTTACAAAACTTTTCAAGGGTGTGGCCCTAAATCTTTTACTGGAGCAGAAGGTCCTTTGGAAATTATGAGGTGGATAGAAAATATGGAATCTGTGATGAAAATAAGGAATTGTACCCCACTAGAACGAGTCAAGTATGGAGTCTGTTAATTTCAGGACGAATCTCTATAATGGTGGAACTCGATAATTCAAAACATGGGGGAAGAAGCAGCCTACACTCTGACCTAGAACGAGTTGAAGGATTTGTTGTTAAAGGAGTATTGTCCTAGAAACGAACTCCAGAAAATTGAATACGCATTCTGGACCTTAAAGATGGAAGGTGCAGATATCGGCGCTACACATCTCGATTTAATGCACTGGCACGGTTGATTATGCCAGAGTACGCTCGGATCGAGAGATACATCTGGGGTCTAACACCTGAAATCCGGGGCATGGTTACCTCCTCCAAGCCGACCACCATCCAATCTGCCAGAGAATTGGAAAAAACCTTGACCGACGATGTTGTTCGAATGGGTATCCTGAAGGCAACAAGTAAGAAACCAGCAGATTCGGCTCACGAGTAGAAGAATGTTGGGATGAATCCAAGGTTTATTGATCAGAAGAGAAAGTGGGTTGATAACTACGTAGGACAGTTCAGGAAGAAACCAAATACAGGGAAGATGCTTGTGGCTAACTCAAGCGGAATAGGAAAGAACTAGAGACAGGCACCTTAGTGGAATAAGTGCGGGAGAATTCATAAGGGAGAATGTTGGAAATGCCACAAGTGTAACCGATTTTGGCACCAAACCCAAGATTGTTACGACAAGAACTTACCTTCAGATGCTTGAAAGTCGACTTCCGGGTGTTTCGAATGTAGTAATGTGGGGCATTACAAGAAAGATTGCCCGAAGCTCAAGGGCCAGAATGTCAAAGGAAGGGCTTTTGAAATAAATGCGAAAAAGGCCAGGAAGGACTCTTCCGTAGTTACCTGTACGTTTCTTATCAATAAGCACTACGCCTGTGTACTTTTTGATACCGGTGCTGATTTAAGCTTTGTTTCCAAACAATTTGAATCCCTTCTTGGTATTAAGCCTAGTAAATTAGATAGGAAGTATTCAATTGAATTAGCTAATGGGAAATTAATTGAAACCAGTGAAGTTGTACATAACTGTAGTATCCAGTTAGCAATCCATAAGTTCGACATCGATTTGTTGCCCGTTGATTTAGGCAGTTTCGATGTAGTGGTAGGAATGGACTGGTTATCCAAAAACCAAGCTGAAATTGTTTGCTCAGAAAAACTAGCTCGTTTACCACTCCCAAGTGGTGAATCACTAGTCATTCAGGGCGAACAAGGCAACTCAGAGTTGAGACTTACCAGTATCATGAAGACTTGCAAAACGCCACGCAAGGGATATCCAACATTTCTAGTCAACGTAGTGGATACTAAGGCTAAGGAGCGAAAGCTAAAAAACATTCCAGTTGTAAGAGACTACCCAGAAGTATTTCCTGAAGATTTACCTGGATTACCTCCACCAAGGCAGGTTGAATTCAGAATTAATCTAGTTCAAGATGCAACACCAATAATCCGATCTTCATATAGATTGGCACCGTTTGAAATGCAGGAACTATCAAATCAGCTTCAGGAATTATTAGATAAAGGGTTCATTAGACCAAGTTTCTCACATTGGGGAGCACCAGTGCTTTTTGTGGAAAAGGAAGACGGCTTATTCAGAATGTGTATCGATTATCATGAGTTGAATAAACTGACCATCAAGAATCGGTACCCATTACCGAGGTTTGACAATTTGTTTGATCACAAGGACCCAGTTACTATTCAAAAATAGATATGCGATATGGATATTACCAGCTACGAGTTGCTGAAGAGGACGTTCACAAGACCGATTTTAGAACTCGATATGGTCATTATGAATTCTTAGTTATGCCTTTTGGTCAAACAAATGCACCCGTTGTATTTATGGACCTTATGAATAGAATTTGTAAACCATATTTGGATAAATTCATGATAGTATTCATTGATGATATACTTATTTATTCACGAAACAAGAAGGAGCATGAGCAACATGTGAAGCAGATCTTAGAACTGCTAAGAGATGAGAAGTTATACGCAAAATTCTCAAAATGTGATTTCTGGTTACGAGAAGTACATTTCCTTGGACACGTGATCAATGAGCAAGGCATACATGTGGATCCTTCAAAAATTAAAGCAATAAAAAATTGGGAGACACCAAGGTAACCTATTGAAGTGCGACAACTTTTAGGTCTCGCTGGGTATTATCGTAGATTCATCGAGAATTTCTCCCAAATAGCTCAACCTCTAACGCTATTAACCCATAAAGAAAGGAAATATGATTGGATAAAAATACAAGAAGAAGCCTTTCAGGCATTGAAACAAAGGTTGTGTAGTGCACACATATTGTCTCTCCCATAAGGAACAAAATGGTTTTGTAGTATATTGTGATGCATCCCGTATAGGTATCGGATGTGTGATTATGCAACGAGACTAGGTGATAGCCTACGCGCCACAACAACTCAAAGTGAATGAGAAAAACTACACAACTCATGATTTGGAGTTAGGAGCTGTTGTGTTTGCTCTCAAGATCTGGAGACATTATCTCTATGGAACAAAGTGTACGATATTCACTGATTATAAAAGCCTCCAGCATATTTTTGATCAGAAAGAGTTGAATATGAGACAACACAGATGGGTAAAATTACTCAATGACTACGGCTATGATATTCGTTACCACCCATGTAAAGAGAATGTTGTGCTGATGCATTGAGTCGAAAAGAAAGAGAAAAACCATTGCGTGTTTGTGCATTAGGATTAACGATTCATACAAGTCTCACAAATAGAATTCGTGATGCACAACGTGAAGCTTTGAATATGCGAAACATAAAATTCAAGAAGCTTCGAGTACTTGAATGTGAATTTGTGACAAAGTCTGACGGAGCATTACACTTAATCGATCAAATTTGGGTACCTCGTTATGGGGGTCTACGTAATCTTGTACTAGACTAAGCACACAAGTCTGGATATTCGATCCACCCAGGGTCGACCAAGATGTACAAAGATCTTCAAGAATTATATTGGTGGCCAATTTTGAAAGAGGACATTGCAGTGTATGTCAGCAAGTGTTTGACATGTTCGAAGATTAAAGCTGAACACCGAAAGCCTCCAGGAATGTTACAACAGCCAGAGATTGCCGAATGAAAATGGGATAATATCACCATGGACTTCATAATAAAATTACCGCGAACCTCCACTAACCATGACACTATTTGGGTAATCGTGGACAGACTGACTAAATCGGCTTACTTCTTACCAATTCGATAAAAAGACAAAATGGAGAGATTAACCAGGCTTTATCTTAAGGAAATCATAGCCAAGCATGGCATACCTATGTCAATCATCTCTGACAGGGACGGTCAATTTGTTTCTCAATTTTGGCAATCTCTGCAAGAATCCTTAGGCACTCGCATAGACATGATCACCGCCTATCACCCTCAGACCGCCGGTCAAAGCGAAAGAACAATTAAAACATTAGAAGACATGTTGCTAGCCTGTGCCATAGATTTCGGTGAAAGTTGGGATACTCACCTGCCATTGGCTGAGTTTTCCTACAATAACAGTTACCATTCCAGTATTAAAGCTGCACCGTTTGAAGATTTATACCAAAGGAAGCGTTGATCCCCACTTTGTTGGGTGGAAGTTACAGCAAAGCAGTTGACATGACCTGAAATTGTTTAGGAAACCACCAACAGGGTTTTCCAGATCAAGGACAGGTTAAAGGCTGCTGCCGATCGACAAAGAGTTACACAGACAATTGCAGGAGACAATTGGAATTCCAAGTAGGAGATTGACTTGGAATTCCAAGTAGGAGATCGAGTTTTAGAGGTTTCACCATGGAAAGGAATAGTCAGATTCAGCAAGAGAGGCAAGTTGAGTCCCCGATACGTTAGACCGTTCAAGATTACTGAGTGAGTTGGTATGGTAGCATATTGTAACATCCCGAAATTTCCAAAATAATATTAATTGTATTACTTAATAATAGAGGGAAAGTTTACTCGGGTTATCGGGAAATAAATAAATAGAGTAGGAGTGGTATGGGTCGGGCTAGTGTTGGGTAATGGATATGGGTTGTGGACTTGGGTTATGAAAGAAGGAAGGAGAGTCCATGGGCTTAAGCCCATGATCCCTAAATATAAATACCATTAATCACCATTTAATCCTCATTCTCACATATTCCATACACCACCAAAACACACACAACACCATCTTATAACCCGAACCAAGATCCGAAGGCGAAAACCCGAGCTTGTTGGTGCTGGAACGTCGTGACGGACCAAAACAACATCAAGGCTTAACCGGGTTCGTAGTTCGACTCGTTCAAGGTACGTTTATAGTTAGAAATCGTTCGTATAGGTTCGGTTTGATTTGGGAAATCATAGATCTGTGTTAGTTTGTTATAAACGAACCTAAAACAACAAATATTACTGGAATTGATTAGCATTTGATAGGTTAATTGTTAACCTAAAAGAACCCGTAACCTATATGCCTAAATCGCACCCCTTAAACATCGATGTTAGGCCGATTCGATGGTTGGGGTTTGTAGGCGCTGGTCAGACGATTACGTGGATACCTAAATTGAGTTATTTGGTTAAGAAACGAAGATGATTAAGGACGAACAGTAGCTGCAGCCGACAACTTCGCCTGCAAGCTAAGTTCGCCTGATGAACTTCGCCTGCAAGCTAAGTTCGCCTGATGACAACTTCGCCTAAAAAGCTAAGTTCGCCTGATGACAACTTCGCCTAAAAAGCTAAGTTCTCCTGATGACAACTTCGCCTAAAAGCTAAAAGTTCGCCTGATGACAACTTCGCCTAAAAGCTAAGTTCGCCTAAGGGTTAACTTCGCCTAAAGCTAAGTTCTCCTAAGGGTTAACTTCGCCTAAAGCTAAGTTCGCCTAAGGGTTAACTTCGCCTAAAGCTAAGTTCGCCTAAGGTTTAACTTCGCCTAAAGCTAAGTTCGCCTAAGGTTTAACTTCGCCTAAAGTCGAGTTCGATTAGAAAATAAGTTATAAACGATAAGTAAAAGTAAGCTAATACTAGGCCACCAGATTAGATCAGGCGAGTATTGATACGTGTAACTTATACAGTCAGCCGAGCTCAGTTAAAGAAGGGATTTACAACTATCGGAGGAAGAGGCAGAGTTCAGGTGAGTTTCTAGCCCCATTTCCTTGTTATGTTTTCGAGGCTGTGTGCATACTCGATGTGAAGTGTGAATACACTTACCTTAAGTGGTAAGTGTATGATATAGATGTTATACGAGGTAGCTATTATATGATACTTGTTGGTGCGTGAACGATCTTCGGATATTGCACGCATCACCAAGGACAGTGATTGCCAAGTGGTTATTAGTGTGTATGTATGCTATGATGTGACTTGCTTATTATGTAAATGATATGAAGCATGTTGTAGATAAGTAGAGGTAGAGCGTGTTAGAAGTGGCAAGGGTGTAGTAAGAGTGATAGTGGCATGACGATAGTACGTGGTTGGGTAAGCCTATACGTGACTACGTCATTAAAGTGGCAAAGTGGCAAAGTGGCATAAAGTTAAACGTTATTAAAGTGGCAAAGTGGCAAAGTGGCATAACGTTATACGTTATTAAAGTGGCAAAGTGGTAAGGTGGTAGGTGTAAATAAGAGGCTAAGTGGTAAGGTATGCAGGTTAGATAGTGGACTACGTGTCTTCGGATACGTATATGATGCATGTAGTGGTTGTATGATAAGTTGCTTGATTAGCTAGAACTCACTCAGCGTAGCTGACTTTTAGTATGCACGCAGGTGAGTAGTAGGAGGCATCTCGCTTGAGGAGACACGTGGCACTGAATAAGAGGCTGGCATCGGAAGACTCAAGATGTTTAAGTTTAATGTTTCGTTTATTTTGAAAGGCAAAATGATGTTTTAAGACAAGACGTGTTTTGATATGAAATGTTTTAAGAAAGTTTTAATATTCCGCGAAAGTTTTAATGAACTCTGATTTGTAAGAACTGTGTTTATGAGTAAATCCGACGCGAAAGTAGGGCTACCGGGTTCGGGGCCTTACACATATCGACTTGAATTACCTTCAGATCTTAAAGGAATACATGATGTGTTCCACGTGTCAAATATGAAGAAATATCTTTCGGACGAATCCTTAATCGTTCCTATCGAAGACAGCCGAACTGATGACAAGCTAAGAATCTGTAGATGTTATGGATTGGAAAATCCAAAAGCGTAGACGAAAGCGTATAAAGATAGTCAATGTTCGTTGGAATTCAAGGCTGGGTCCTGAGTTTACTTGGGAACGCCAAGATCAGATGAAGTAGAAGTACCCCCCCACCTCTTCGCCGTAGAATCCGAAACCAACTCTACTTCCTAAATTTCGAGACGAAATTTCTTAAAGGAAGGGAGATTGTGACATACGGTAAAAATTAACCCAACTTTGTGTCTAATATAATCGTACTTATGTAATAAAATAATATAATAAATAAAGTCATTTTTGTCCAAAATCTTAGTTTCATATTGTGGGATTTTAACAAGATTATCAAAGTCACATAAACTCATTTATGTGAAAAACGCAACGGATTAATTAGTTTAAAATCTTGTTATATAGATTAATATAAAACCTATTTTATATGTAAAACCCAAGCCCCGGATCCATATACGAATTTACATGCTTACCAAACCAACAACCATAGGGGGTTTATGTAATACAACCTTTCAAGATGCAAGAAAGTGAAGGAAATGATGGTATGAACAGCAAGACTTCAATGGAGAAGAGCCTCAAGCTTGTATACCCTCCCAAGCCTTCAACAAACACCTTGTATTTCTAGGATTTGTTCTTAGAAAATCTCCTTCTTGTTCTTGTTCTTCCTTGGCCGAAATTAGGAAGAGAAAAGAGAGAGAGAGAGAGAGAGAGAGTTTGCATCTTGTGTGTGTGTGAGAGAAAGTGTTGTTGATAATAACTCTCAACCAACTAGAATGAATGTATGTCCTTGTAAATAACAAAACAATAAAGGGATGAGAGAGGGGGGGAAAGGGGGGGGGGGGCACCCTTGGGTTCCCACCCATTTTCAAATTCAAAACCTTATTATTTTTTTTACGTATGAATTTTATATGCAACATAACATAGCAAGGTACATGTATATTAAAACATGTCTTTTGTGTTTGTTATTTAACCAACTTAAACAACAACATAAAATACTTTCTCTCAAAATATAAATTAACCATATAATTTATATGTTACACAAGTGCAAATATCTAGAAACCCATTTCTAAATATTTTAAGTGTTGATATTTATTTGTTAGATCATATCTTAAATAAATATCATGGTGTTTGTCTAGCTTGTTATTGGGTATGACCCGACTTGGATCTTAACGTACTAGCCACATCAACTCTAATATGTGTCTTGGGCAGACCGATTCATACAATCTCCCACTTGCACAAGATACATATAAGATTGATGCAAGTAGCAAATACCGCCTAACAACGGTTTACTACCCCTAATACGTATGACGAAGTGCCATTCCATAACATCATCCCCTTCAAGTCCCTTACTTGAAATGATCTCTGTGAATCTATTATTTATCCTTTTGTCACATATGTCATGTCAAATCCAAAGACACAGAGTGATCATTCTTTGTTGATTTAACTTAACAGGCCTTAGACATCTCACTCTCAACGAATAAGAGGGAAAAATCCCCTATTGACTACATACATCTCTCACAATCACCCCGTATCATACCTAATCTTAGCCTTATGTACCGTCATGTTTCAAAGTAGCGAAGAACTAAGTCAAAGCATAATATTTGGTAAATTTCAAGACCCAATATGTATCTCAGGTCGGAGGATACTATGATATTCGCCTTTACTCAAATTTACTTATGATCACCAATCACAAGGATTCCATATAGTAACATTTGAGTGCGGGTCAGCCCACTATTAATATCCCATAAATATCTATGAACCTTGGCAGCAAACCCTTGCTCTATATTCATACCTTATGAATATCCACCCATCCAAGTTCATAATAGTCTTACCTTCATATTTGTTCCCACAAATATGAACGACTACGGACATTTAGAATAATTAACTTATTCACGGATTTAAACATTCTAAAATGGAACATAACTCAAAAGTCATAATCATAAACCATAATCATATTAATGAGTCAAAATAACAATTGTTCCGATATCCAAATACAAAGTAGATCAAATCCAATCACTAGAATATCGAAGTCCTAAGGCGCAAGTATGACCCTCATGCGTCGGCCTTTTAAGGAGCTTCGTGATTGGATCCGCAATGTTTTGATCAGTGTGAACTTTTCGAATACATATCTTTCCCTTTTCAACTTCATCCCTTATGTAGTTGAATCTCCGCTCAATGTGCCTTGTCTTTTTTATGTGCATGAGGTTCCTTGATTTGAGCAAGCGCACCCTCGTTGTCACAAAAGATCCCTTGAGGGTCCCGAATGGTATGGAATACCCCTAGATCGGCAATGAACTTTCTTATCCACGCAGCTTCTTGAGCTACCAATGAGGCGGCGATGTATTCCGATTCAGTGGTGGATAATTCTACCACATCTTGATTTACGCTCTTCCAAGAGACATGCCCATCATTCATAACGAAAACATATCCCGATTGTGATCGAGAGTCATCTCGCTCAGTTTGGAAACTTGCATCCGTGTAACCCTTTACAACTAGTTCCTCCTCACCAGAGCCATATATTAGATGCATATACTTAGTGCTTCTAAGGTATTTCAATATGCTCTTAACCGCCATCCAATGGCTACTTCCCGAATTTTGTTGGTATCGACTTGTAATGCTCAAAGCGCATGACACATACGGTCTAGTGCATATCATGGCATACATAATGGATCCTATAACCGAAGAGTATGAGATTCCTTTCATTTTCTCTTGCTCATCCTTTGAGATTGGACATTGAGTCGCACTCAATATCATTCCTCTTTGAATAGGTACCAAACCTTTCTTAGAGTTCTCCATCTTGAACCTTTTCAAGATTTTATCAATGCATGCACTTTGGTTTAAACCTATCAACCGCCTTGATTTATCCCTATAGATCTATATTCCCAAAATATAGGCGCATTCACCAAGATCTTTGATGGAAAAACAAATCCCAAGCCAGGCTTTTACACCTTCCATGGTTGGAATGTCATTCCCAAACAAAAGTATGTCATCAACATAAAATACTAGGAAAGTAATGATGCTCGCACTAGCTATCTTATACACACAATCCTCATCAGCGTTCTTGATGAATCCAAATTTCTTGACCTCTTCATCAAACGGTGATTCCAACTTCTAGATGCTTGTTTCATTCCACAGATTGATTTCTTTAACTTGCATACTTTATTAGGATGTTGTGGATCGACAAAACCTTAGGGCTGAACCATATAGACATCTTCTTCAAGATATCCATTTAGAAAAGAGGCTTTGACATCCATTTGCCAAATCTCATAGTCTTAGTATGCGGCTATGGAAAATAATATCCTAATAGTCTTTAGCATTGCCACAGGCGAAAAAGTTTTATCATAATCAACCCCTTGAGTTTGAGTAAAACATCTTGCTACAAGTCTTGCTTTATAAGTATCCAAGTTTCCATGCATATCGGTTTTCCTTTTGAAAACCCACTTACTTCCAACCGGTTTGGAGTTAAGAGGGGGAACAACCAAAT
The DNA here is from genome assembly GCF_021521415.1 of Bidens hawaiensis. Classification (NCBI taxonomy): domain Eukaryota; kingdom Viridiplantae; phylum Streptophyta; class Magnoliopsida; order Asterales; family Asteraceae; genus Bidens; species Bidens hawaiensis. The sequence continues at coordinate 165,176 of NW_027496735.1, forward strand.
CCCATACTTGGTTGTCATGCATGGATTGCATCTCAACGTTCCATGCATATCGGTTTGAGTAAAACATCCAAGTTTCCATGCATATCGGTTTTCCTTTTGAAAACCCACTTACTTCCAACCGGTTTGGAGTTAAGAGGGGGAACAACCAAATCCCATACTTGGTTGTCATGCATGGATTGCATCTCAACGTTCATAGCTTCAAGCCATTTGTCACAATAGGATGGTGACATTGCATCATGGTAAGTGGTGGGTTAATCCGAATCTACGACATAGCATCCATCCATGAAAAATCCATATCTTTCGGGTGGACTACTAATTCTACCAGATTTTCAAACGTTTTGTTTGTCTTAATAAACCATTTGATCATTCTCAACACCCTCTTGTTGAGTGTTAGTATCAACCAAATGTGTATCGGCTTGTGGTTCTCGATCCTCCTCGAGTTCCACCGTTCTACTAGTTCCTTCTATAAGGAACTTAGTTTCCAAGAACTCGGCCTTTCGAGCAATGAACACCTTTTTCTCGGTTGGGTTGTAGAAATAATATCCCATAGAGTCTTTGGGATACCCTACAAAGATACACTTAGTGGATCGACTTTCAAGTTTGTTTTGGGTGTTGTGCTTAACATAAGCCTCACAACTCCATACCTTTAAATATGATAATGATGGAACCCTTCCATGCCATATTTCAAAAGGTGTCTTGTCCACTTTCTTGGTTGGTGCCATATTTAGAATACGGGCTGCTGAGAGCAATGCGAAACCCCAAAATGATAGAGGCAATGTGCTTCTAGCCATCATAGATCGAACCATATCCAATAGAGTTCGATTCCTCCTTTTGGACACACCATTATGTTGTGGTGTTCCGGGTGGAGTGATTTGTGAGATGATTCCACAACTCCTAAGATGATCTTGAAAAGCATCACTAAGGTATTCACCTCCTATATCCGAACAAAGTACATTGATGGTTTTATTGAGTTGATTTTCTACTTCATTTTGGAAGACTTTGAACATTTCAAAGTCTTCATCTTTGTGTCTTAACAAGTACACATACTCATAACGACTATAATCATCAATAAAGGTAATGAAGTATCTTTCACCATTCCTTGTCATTGCCTTAAAAGGTCCACATACATCGAATTTATGATACCTAATAAGTCTTTAGCCCTTTCATTAGTTCCACTACAGGGTTCCTTGGTCATATTTCCTTGTAAAAAATATTCACACTTATCAAATGAATCATCATTTGATTCCAAAAGACAATTCTTTTGAAGTGTATGAATGCGACCATTGTTAATGTGACCAAGGCGACAATGCCAAAGATAAGTCTTACTCAAATCCACTTTGAGTTTCTTGGTGTTAGATTGATTGGTACAACATGTTATCAAAGGATGTGTTACCATGAACCAATTCATAAATGCCATTAGACGCATCGCTTTAAAATAAAAAAAAATCATTCATGAAAACACAAATACCATTGTCTACAAACTTCAAATCATAACCATATTGTCTTAAAAGAGAAAAGGAGAAAATATTCATAGTCAAACTAGGAGCATACAAAATGTTTTTCAAAACAACTTCCAAACCATTTGGAAGCTTCAAAATATAGTCTCCTTGGGCTTCGACATCAACCAATTGGGTTTCTTCCATATGACATGCATGAAGCGCTCTAACCGTTTCGAAGCGTTCCACTCTAGCTTGAGTAAGGAACACTTCCTTAAGTTGGATGATCATGTCATATGCCCCATGATGTTCAAAGTCCTTTTGAATCTAGGGAATCATAGTTCCCAACATGAGGCAAGAAACTTGCACGGAATCCTCGATGTATTTCAACCAATCATTATAGGCATCCAAATCGTCAATGTTTTGTTCATCGGGAATAGGATCGTCCAATATGTAGGATTTCGTTTCTTGTTTGAGAACAATTCTCAAATTTCGATACCAATCCATAAAATTGTTATAGTTAAGACAATCTTTATCAAGTATAGCTCTTAGTGATAGGTTATGCACGGGTGGGATAATTGCGTTAGGTGGATTTTTGATTGCGGACATCTGCATAATTTAACAAAGCTCAATTTTATTATTTTCGATATCATTAAACTAATTTTAATCTTTGGTACCCTTTATGTCTTTAAGATAATTAATGATTAAAATATAGAACCCAACGTTACATCCACATAGTATTTAGGTGACCTTTATCCTACTATTGAATTAACAAGGTAGTCAATGTTTGACGATTGCAACCCTTTGCAACTTCTAGTTTATGGGAACGGTTAAACATCATATGTTTAGTTGGCATGTTTAATCCCATCAACACCTTTGTACGCCATGCTTCGATGACCCTATTCACATGGTTTCCAAATCAAGTCGTCCTATTTACACACACATGTGAATTTGACACACAAGTGGTTAGATGACCTTTATCCCTCAAATATGGCAAACCCACCTCAAACTCACAAGTTTTCTCCAATGTGGTTAGGTGACCTTTATACCACATCGAGTTCCCAAGTGATTCGAGTGTTGTATAAAAGGATGGTGTTTAACTTGTTTTAAAAGGGATTTAAGTTTTCTAAATTCTAGATTGGAAAACTATGTACCTGGCATTTGCATGCATTCAAATGTATGCAAATGTATGGAAAACTATGTACTGTGAATGAAAACAAATTTTCAAAGTTCCTTTTAATAAAACCCATTTTATTGTGAAATCATTAACCTTTAATTAAACCAATTTTATTACCTAATGATTTCTAAGGAACCAATTTTATGCAAGTTGTTGATATTAAGTTTCTTAATTATCCTTATCCAAATAAGATAAAACAAATATATAAATCAACCATGCATGCATAAATAAACAACCACAAGTTCAAAACAAGTGTGCCAAAATTCTCTCCTAGGGACCAAATGCACAAAGGCATATCCAGGTGAACAAAGTTCTGTCCAAGTGAACAAAGGCATGTCATGGTGAACAAAGGCTGTCCAAGTGAACAAAGGCATGTATCAGTGAACTCCCACTTGATTCCGCATCCAAATGCCTCAATTGTCCACTTTTGTATTGTGACTTCTCCACTTTATTTGGGCTTCCTTTGAGCTCCAACTTCAGCTCCTAGCCTTCTTGGGCCTCCAAGTTTGGGCTTTGGTTATTAGGCTAGAATCCCATCTTAGACTATTAGGTCCATTAAGGCCCAAAACCAAAAACCCTAACTTTGTTGTTTCTTCTTTTACAAAAAGCATATCCTAATACATGTTTCTCTAGTAAAAGAAATACAATTAATCTACTTATTATTACATACCAATATGAATAAATACATAGATTACAAACCAAAATAAAAGAATATTACAACCAAATTGAATATTAAACAAATCACAACACAAACACACATTCAAACACAAGGTCATGGCTAGGTTATGAACATCCAAATGCACATCCAAATTGCTAGTATTACATGTCTAAAATGGCTCCCCTTGTGAACCTCAAACTTTCGGCCATGGATAAGAAAACCAAAAGTTTCGGGTTTTGTCCAAACAAAACAAACAATCATCCAAATTACTTAATTCTTCAAGATTATTACATGCACTTAAAGTATAATCTTGAAGAATCAAGGGGTAACCAAAAGCCCCAAAAATTTCGGCCATATGGTGAACCACACCATAAAACCCGAAAAAATTTTAGATCTATTGATGCATGTATCTGTTAAGCGGCTCTTGATGCCATTGTTGGGTTTTATCAAGATTATCAAAGTCACATAAAACCACTTATGTAAAAAACACAACGGATTAATTAGTTTAAAATCTTGTTACATAGATTAATATAAAACCCATTTTATATGTAAAACCCAAGCCCCATATCCATATACGAATTTACATGCTTATCAAACCAAAAACTATAGGTGGTTTATGTAATACAACCTTTCAAGATGCAAGAAAGTGGATATGACGGTATGAACATCAAGTCTTCAATGGAGGAGAGCCTCAAGCTCGTATACCATTCCAAGCCTTCAACAAACACCTTGTATTGCTAGGATTTGTTCTTAGAAAATCTCCTTTTTGTTCTTGTTCTTCCTTGGCCGAAATTAGGAAGACAAAAGAGAGAGAGAGAGTTTGCATCTTGTGTGTGTTAGAGAGGAAGTGTTGTTGATAATAACTCTCAACCAACTAGAATGAATCATGTCCTTGTAAATAACAAAACAATAAAGGGATGAGAGAGAGGGGGAAAAGGGGGGCCGACCACCCATGGGTTTCCACCCATTTTCAAATTCAAAACCTTATTATTTTTGTTACTTATGAATGTTATATGCAACATAACATAGCAAGGTACATGTATATTGTAACATGTCTTTTATGTTTGTTATTTAACCAACTTAAACAACAACATAAAATACTTTCTCTCAAAATATAAATTAACCATATAATTTATATGTTACACAAGTGCAAATATCTAGAAACCCATTTCTAAATATTTTAAGTGTTGATATTTATTTGTTAGATCATATCTTAAATAAATATCATGGTGTTTGTCTAGCTTGTTATTGGGTATGACCCGACTTGGATCTTAACGTACTAGCCACATCAACTCTAATATGTGTCTTGGGCAGACCGATTCCTACACATATGACTTTTATTATTAAAGGTTTGAAAAATTTAAATTTTGTCGCGTAGCGAGTAATAAGCAAAATGACATCTGTGACGACTTAAAAACAAATAAAATTCTAATTGTGTCAGAAATGCCTCGTAAAGTTAAAAGTTATATGGAAGTACTAGAGATAATATTAGAAGATTCGTGTAAGAAATTCTAATCGTCTCAGATCGACTTAATTATAGATGATTCGAATCGCGAAAATTAGGAACTTAGTGATTGCAAGCCAGTAGCAGACAGTGTAAGAACCCGACACCAACTATTTCAGAAAAATATTATCTTTAATTTCGTTTAAAGTGTGACAAAAATTACCAAGATTGGAGTTCGATTAACTAGTTATTTCTCGCAATATGTTATCCCGAAAACACCTATATATCTAATAATATAACCAACACCCCACCCTTTCCTCTCCCCTTTCCCTCTCTCATGGCTCTCTCTCTCCCTCACACTCTCTCCACCTCCTATTCCCTCAAAAAATAATTAAGAAGGATCATGAGTTAAATTCTAAACACACACCAGACTAACACATCACCACTCTATATTAAAACATAACCTATTCTATAATCATTAACTCCCCACCCTACCACTCCCTCTCCTCCCTTTAAATCCCACGGCCACCACCAACATCATCCCCACACCCATTTTCAAATTACAAACATATTATACTAAGTATACATGGAAGCTACATGAAGGTTAGGAGCTTGTAGGAGTAATCAAGAGGAGATAGGAGAATAGCTTGCACACATAATAACAAACCCCATCTCTTTGTTAAGATCACCCAAAATCCAAGGTAAGATATAGATGATTATGGTTACTTATATTAAATTTGATAAAATCAAGTTAAAATGCATCTTAAAAAGTGAAGATTTGATGAATGCATGTGTGTGTATGCATGTCATGGATATGCGCGTGTGTGTGTATGGAGATGATTAAGTTAATAAAATGCATGTTTATATTCATGTTATAGCCTACTTTAATTTATCAAAGTTGATTCTATATAAGATTGTTGATTAGCTAAGTTTGATTATGGATCTAAAGATAGACATAAGGATGAATATGATTGAATTATTGAAAATGATAATTTGAATATTTGATACATGAATACATAAATGTTTGATAATTAGTATGATTTGAATAAACACCATTGTGAAAATTGTTAAGTTGTTAAGAAAAATTAAACTATGTTGTTATATACTAATAATAAAAACTTTATTAGTTAACAAATTAGAAATCTATGATTGGGCACTTCACATAATACATCAATCACATAAAGTACTTTCTCTATCTAGAACTGTACTTATTCTCACGCCGGAGGGTGGTTACGAGAAGACACCCACTCTTGTCCTTCCCGTAACGAGCTCACCGTGTTCTGTTTTGCAGGTTTCCGTCACCGAATTTGTGGAGCTTTTACTTGTACCGTCGTGTAATTCATTATTTGACCCTTATCCTGTGGAACCAGGTTTAGATCCGTGCTTCGTCAACACCCCTCTAACGATAATTTTTTTCCCTAATTTCTTTTTGTCGATATAAGCTAGGTATATTTTTAACCGTACTCTATCATAACTCATCCTCTAATTCTCTTGCATTTTATACAATATATAATAAATGATCAACTATCCAACAATTTATCTTCTTGGGAAGTGGATGAGGCGGTGATAATCAAAGTTGTTTGAGTGAGGGTAAAACTTTTAGTCGGGAACGGCCAAACATCAATTATCTTTGATTTTTATTTTCTTATTTCATATATCACTTTTTATTCCTACATGCTTGTATCTTTTAATTTATTAAAATGTTCTAGTATTTTATTGTGTGGTTGTATTTTTTGATATGTTATGTTTATTAAATAATATAATATTAATTAAATTAAAAATAATTGAGCAATAATTGCAATTAATTAAAACCACTACACTTGAATTTAATGGAGTTTTAGTGAATTCTTTTTTGCTTACATGGTGCCTAGATAACATTTTAACTAAACAATTAGTTAAAACCATTACACGTAGTCTAAGTATATTAGGGAGTTTTGTGATACATGGTGTCCCAGTCATTAATTACTAGCTTTTCAAACTGACGTAGTGGTAAAATTGTCCTCCACTCATTACTCAATTATTTTTTTTATTTTCTTTTATGATTTTTTTAACAACATTAAAACAAATAATACTTCATTAAATAAATAAAATTTAGATCAAAACTAAAAAACTACATTAAAATACAAAAAAAATATATTACTTTTTCCCAATCACGAATCTTTTTCTATTGTTATCATTTTTCATTTCGGCAAGAGCCCGAAGCATCAGAGTTGGTGACGGCGATCGATGTCCTTAAAAAGTGAAGATCTTTGTTTATCTCCCTTTGTTTCTTTACCTTGGCGACCTCCTTCTTAACTTGAAGACGACCATATTATATAATAATACTAATTTTAAACCTATCAAATCCCTCATGTCTAAATTTAAACACGAATTAAATACTATAACTGATTACAATTTCTAGTTTCTATCTCTCCATGTTCACTATAAGGGTATGTTTGGGATTATTCAAGTCAAAAAGACTTTTTTTTAAATGACATATTAACTTTTGACTTTTTATTATCATGAGTTTTAAAAAATTGTTTGGATTAGCTTATGTGGTGAGGAAAGCCAAAATGACCAAAAAGGGCACTCTATTTAAAAATGAGTGTAATGGGTTTTGAGGGTTTGAGGGGTATAATAGGTAAATCATGTGACACCTGGCTAGTTTAAGCCTAATCCGGTACTAATGTAATCAGTACTTACATAAATAAAATAATATAATAAATAAGTGATATTATTTTAGTCCAAAAACTACAAAAATATATGAGATATATTTAATTACGTTGGAAAAGTTCAAATTTTGATGCATAGTGAACACTACGCGATACAACTTCTGGCAACAACTTAAAAACTAATAGAAGTCAAAACGTGTCAAGAACAACTCGAAAAATTAGAATTTTTATGAAAATATTTGTAATAATATATAAAGTTATTTTTAGAAGATTCAAATCGCGAAATTTAGAAAATAAGCGAACAAAAGCCAGTGTCGGACATTGTATGAACCCGAAACCAACCACCACAAAAAAATAGTTTCGTTAGCTCTTATTATCAGTATATGAGTATCGGATAGAACCTGATAACAATTATTCGAAACGAAGCTCGATTAGTTAGTTAAAATTCGTTAAACGTTAAATTGGAAACTTAAGACATTGTTTAACACCCATAATTTGTCACACAATATCTTCATTCACCCACCCCCTTGCCTTACTCCTCACCCCCCCCCCCCCGCCCCACCTCCATCTCCTCCAATCTAATCCAACAAATGAGCTTCCTAAACTAATCATTATATACTAAATAGACTAGTGTGTTGTACTACAATAACACAAGCCACCTTTCAAATCTACGCTACATATCACCAACCTACTCTCCCTCTCCCTCTCAATATATTCACGCGCTACCACCACTCCCTTACACCACCACCACTCAAAATTTATAAATATACTTGATTAAGAACACACACTACAAAGCTAGGAAAACACCCACACACAAGATTTTATCTTCATCATCTTACTAGTTTCTTCAAAATTCAAGGTAAGATATATAGTTGATTTTTGGTTAATCAAGTTTGATTAAGTAATGTTTCACACAAATGAGTTAAATTCAACCTTAGAAACAAAATTAGTGAATGAATGTGTGTGTGTGATTGAGCCGTGTGTGTGAGGAGTGTTGAACACTCACTTGCAAGATGTCACACCCCGACCAAAGGTGGCGGAACATGCCGCGGTGCAACGGATTGCTCAAGAACATAAGACACTATTAAAGTGACACTATTTAAACAACTCATTCATTTCATTCAATCAACCAAAATAACACACTTGTTCATACAAAATAACATCAAACATAAGAAATAAATTGTTCATTCTTCTAATAACCTAAATGGTCTCAAATGAAATGGTGTCTTCAAACTCCAATCAACCAATAATCCAACCTCTAACAATGCATAAAATAATATTTGTCAACATGAATGTTGGTGAGCAATTTCATAGTTTTGAGTATATATAATATGAGACGAAATCCACAACTCATTTATGAAAATATAAACAAAAGCAACAATTGCGGTATATAAATCATAAGTAAATGAGGATCCTTTCCAGTCAGTAACAACCAACATACTCAGATAATGAGGCCCTATTCTACTAGCACAAGGATAAAGTAGTTAGGGGTGCGTATGATCATACTTACTGAGGCTCAACAATAACATAAAAATAAACACTCGTGCACGTAAAGCATATGAAACGTATAACACACAATAGAGCAAGTATTCTAAGTATCATACACCCTAGAGTTGTTGGTTTGAGGATAAAGTATTATAAATCATTCTTGTTTTGAATAAGTATGCATGTTACCCCCAAAGTATAAAAGTGAAAACAGGGGATGAATTGTGCTCACGTGAAATAAGTAACTCGGAAGATTCGTTTGCGATAAAATGGAAGGGTAAGTTCAACGAGCAAGACTTAGATTAAAAAGGGAGTATCTTGAGTTAGTAGATGGTCTTAAAAGTTTTAAAGTAAAATAATATGACAAGTAAGATAAATAATTAAAGTTTGAGGGTTAAAGTTTAAGTACATAAGAATTAAAGTAATGGTTTTAGAAAAGTAAGTTTACTCGAAATCGGGTCTCGGTATTCTATTTATTTGTTTTACTTAACCTTTGTTAAGTAAATATTTGGGTATAATTGCAATATTTCAAAGTTAAATAGATACCAAAACGAGATTTTACGAGTGTTCGGATTTGTCGGTTCGAGTCTTGATAATTGGCCAAGCTCGAAGCCGATATTCCAAAGTAATAAATGTTATGAGATAACTCATTGAAATCGTGTGGTTATATTAAGAAGAACCACGACATCCGTTAAGCGAGTGTTTGGTTTTGTCGGTTCACACTTGTTATAAGATCAAGTTAGATCCAACATACCAAGTGTTTTGAGAAAATAATTAAAATTAGTTTATAATATAGTTTTAGAGGAAAATACGAGATTCGGTGGCCCAAAACACAAATAGTTTGTATTAAGTGAGTGAACTCAGTTTAGTTCGGTCTTGGTTCGGTCCTTGACTCGGAATAAGACCGAGGATGGTTACCACATACCCAATACCATATAACTTATTAAAAGGAACTTATAAATTATAATACATAAATCTTACATGTAACATATTAACAAATCATTTTAAATGTAAAGCATTTAAACGAGAGTTCGGTCATGGACTCGGAATAAGACCGAGGATGGTTACCACATACCCGATACCATAGAACTTATTAAAATAAACTTATAATTGATAATACTCAAGTCTTACATACAACATGTTAACAATAAAGTATTTAAACAAAAGTTCGGTTTTGGTTCGGCTCTTGACTCGGGACGAAAACAAGGATGGTTGCCACATACCCATTACCATAGAACTCATTAAAATGATTTGGAAACTAAAATAAATAGAACTAAACATTAACATTAATAATAAGCTTAAACAAAATTTAAAGTGTTAACAATGACTATAATAGTCCTCCATGAGCCTTGCCTAGCAATAAACCTAAACCGGCCATGGCCGGAGAAGGTAAAGCCAAGGAAACAAGGGGAGTATATATTAAACAAGCTATAATAACAATCTTTAATTAACAAGAGTTAGAAACAAAGATTAGTATTAGTTTGACATTGAGAAGTCAAACTATCAAGTTTGAAGAAGAATACTTAGATCTAGATTTGGGAGAGTTTGAGGTGAATGAGCAAACCCAAATGGGATACATTAGTCTTGTTTATATAGAGAAACAGTGAAGGGTTGGCCATAATGTTGCTTTCAAGAGTTACATGCATTTGTTATTTGACAATTTTAGTCCCTTAAGTTAGTTTTAACTCGTTTTATCCAAAAAGGGTGTTTTAACATACCGAAAGAGATGATTTCTTGATCCGACAATTGTGCAACATAAACGAACATAAAACCCAATATTTTATTAATAACGAAAGATCCGAAAGACCAAAATGGGTCGGGTTTCCGATACAAAAACAAATACAAGTTAAACCGAAAATGACGAATATCACACATGCATACACTCATGTTAATAAGATTGTTTGTATTGTATAAATGGATTATGACACTTGGATTTGATAATAATCTTGCTTGATTCGAAGACTTAGGAAGTACATAGATATTTTGGATAGGTGGTGATGTAAAAATATATTTTTATTTAACTAATGTTCAAATGGTTACTTGATTTAGTCATAATATGAAAAAATGAATAATTGGTAATAGTTGATTTCCTAGAGTTAAAATGGAAGATGAAAATTGATAAATGATCATTCATAGATTGAACTTGCAATTTGGGAATTTATTTGATTACTTGTATAAATTGATAATTGTTAAAAATATAAATGTAACTTGAAATTAATATTGATGATAGGTTCATGCTAGACTTTCATAACTTGCTAGTCTAAGACAAGATTCAAAGTTAGATTGTTGATTACTAATAAAGGTGACTTTCTTGTTGATTTAGATTAAAACTTGTCTAATGGCTTGATTGATTATTGCATACATGAATATATGAATGATATATGGTCGGATTTTAATAGTAAACATCCTTATGAAAAATCAATAGTTGATAAAAAAAGATAGATAATGTTTGTTACTTGCTAAAATAGAAACTTTATAACTTGGTTAATAGAAAAATATAAAATCAAATAGCATAATAGGTTGCATGGAACCTTGTCAAAGTAATTTAATGAGATTACTTGAAAGTTTGAATTAAATAAAGTTATTGAATTCGGAAAAGTTACTATTAGTAGAAACTTTTGTTATTAAATGCTAGCAATGTGATTACCTTAGATAATATTAAATAAGCAAATAGGACCATATTAAAAATTATTACAATATGGAAATATTGATGTCTAAACATTATATTAGCATGTTAGAAATAACACATTCACTCGATGCTAAAAACTAGTAGTTAAGGCTTGAGCATGTTTCGTTAAAATTCGGTTTGGAGTGTATAGTTTGCTATATGATTTAAACTTGAAGATACTAGTTAATTACACGTTATTTTGTGCATATTTACTGTATAAAATGATTTTGTTTTGGTAATATGACTTAAATAGCTTTTCGGTAACATTACCGGTCGAAAAGTTCGATTTTTAACGTGAACCAACATAAGCTTTTGGAGCTGTTTTAGAACATCCCATAAAGTCATAAAATACTTATTTATAACATGAGTTAACGTATAAAAGGAGGACAAGATATTAAAACTTTATCCTAGACGGTTCGTGTCGCGAAAACCAACACGAGAACGTAAAATTTACTATTTTAAAAATTAATAACTAGAATTAAAAATAAAGTATTTTTATAAAAAAACTTCTAAAAATTAACTATTTTTATATAAAATGTGTTTTCAAAAATTTAAAATATAATGTTACACACGAAAAGTAAACCGGTTCGCCGTTAAAACGCGAAACCGGCAAAACCAACCAAAACCGACAAATCGACACCATAATCATAATAAGAATAAAAGTTATAATTTTATAATATTCCAGAAACTAAAACATATTTATATAAATTTATATATATTATTTTAGAATATAATGGTTTGCTAGAATAATATAAAGTATGATATTTGGTAACATTTGGTGTTTACTTGCATACATGTATATTTGCTAGTTGCTAATTAAAATAAGTATATATAAGTTAGGGTCTTGTGTGCTTGTGTGAAAATGTAACATGGACTGAAACAAACTGAAAGTCGCCAACGGATCGTTCGAACTTGAATTAATAAAAAGATAAACATAAGCGTTAAAAGAAAACTAAAACGTTTGTGTGAAATATTTTAAGTTGAGAAAACAACCTAATATATATATATATATATATATATATCATTAAATGCGTGTACTATAATAACAGGACACGAAGTTTGTGGATATATCTGACGTTGTACCTACCGAATGTGAGTTTCTTTAAAAACCAGTCGAGTTTAACTGAAATGTTTTTATAAATTTTTTTTGGGGAAAGCATATTCCTTTGTTATTTTATTGAAGTTTTAAATACATTTTATTTTACAAACCGTATTAAAGTGGGATGAGACAATTTGATTAAATAGTTGTTAACAGAAAAAGTAAGGACACAGAAATGTTGGTAGATCTATCGGGTGATGTCCCCCACTTTCAATCGCGTTGGGTTAAAAGTGAGAATATTTTGAGTTTGGTATGTTTCGAGTTATCATTTTGATAGGCATACATGTGTTGTACTCTTTGCCCGATTACTACAGTACGATTTGTTTAAAAGATAAAATGTTATGTTTCATAATGAAATGATTATTGTGGTATAATGGTTGAAGATCATTATATCATGGGATTATTTTTTATATATAAGCTATTTTTGCATAATAAAGAGAACTCACCAACATTCGTGTTGACAAATGTTTTTAATATGCTTTTCAGGTAAATAAATGAAGTATTGAAACTTCGTGAAGAGCGCGAGAAAATAGTGACATGTGTTTGAATGAAAAATGTTGACTCTATGTTGGACTTGTAGTTTGAAAAAAAAATCATGTAATATAACACGTGTAATGACTCTGATGGTTAAATAAAGTTCAACTTTCGTTAGAAATCTATTCTTAAATGTGATTGGCTGAAAACGGCATCACCACCCAAATGACTTTGTCAAAGTTTTTCGCTGATTAAATTAAAATTTTCGGGATGTAACAGAAGTTGGTATCAGAGTCAATGGTTATAGTGAATTAGAAATTTTGGATAAAATTTTCTAAACCATGAACCGTATATTCAAACACACGATTTTCCCTCCCTGCGAAGCAAAAGTATAAACAACTAAATTATTATTATTATTTTTATTTTTAAAAGTAAATAAATAATTTTAAAGTCAAAAGTTTATCTATATGATTATATATAATATACTAACGATTACTTAGTACGGATTATGTCACATGTCACAAAAACCTAGTTCACACACTATTATTAAGATTCGCAACATCGGCAGTAAGTCGAAGGACCGCCCCCAACGACCTCTGTTGTGCTATGAATCGAGCACTGTGCCGGTGCCTTTGCTGTAAATCTTAATATTCCTTCTAGAGAAATTATTCACACACACTCCAAGTGCCTATTTCCCACTAACCTTTGGCCATATTTCATCTTCCTACACAAGATCTGTTTGAAATCGTTGCTAATTAAAGGATGGCGATGTGACCCTACCTCTCCAAAGTCTCATGATGAGTAACTCCGTTATTGATATTGTTGTTGTTTTAAATCTTAGAACCTATTTATGGAATACCTAGACTTCTAGTAACTTCCTCTTATTACTCTAGTTAGATATCTTATAGCTTAGATATTTTCGTAAGGAAAAGTTTGAAAACTTGTGATTGGTGCTGATGCGTATTTATACCTATTTAGTAGTTATTTTAATAACTCTAACAAATACGATAATTTTCTATTATCATGATAATATTTTGGTTTGATTTATTGATTATTATGTGGTTGTGAATACTTCCTATAATTATTCACACGCCTTCAAAATAATGACCTTTGTCTATTTTTGCTATCCAAAAATAATATAAATGATAATAAACCACCCAAATTTTGACAAACACATACCATTAGAAGATCTAAATTATCGACCTTCTCCGAAAAATTAGCTCAACAAATCACACAATACATTAACGCTACATTGAAGCAACAATCAAGGACGTAGTTCAAATAAAGACACTAGAAATGGAGCTACTAATTGAAATCCACTAGGAAGAATAAGTTTGAAGGTGTGTATAATGATTACAAGAGTTATTATAACCCAATAGTATACATGGAGTTGAACATTAGATAAACAAGAAATTCAGTAGAAAGAGATAAGCAAACCCAATGTTGAACAAGAAATTCGGTAGATAGCGATAATCAAACCCAATGTTGTTTTGATTTTATAAATAAAAGACACATCCAAAAAGGATTGTCTCAAATTCAAAAAATAGAATGCTAGAGGAAGATCCATGAAAGCTCGCAAGGATTCACTGAGTTATCACCGAATCTAAAAATAAACCATTATGTTCTTGTACTAATCGATACTAGAGCTGAATTAAGTTTGGTTTTTAAACGATTAAGGTTATCTCATGCCAGAAAACCAATCGATCTAGATAAAAAGTATACATTAAGTTTACTTATGGAAATAAAAACCGCCATAGTCATCTGTGACTGTAATCTTTCGATAGAAACCCATAACCTCGGTAATGATCTATATACCAATCAAATTAGACAACATCGATATAGGCATAGGCTAATTATATGAAAATCATGTTAAGATCGTGGATTCGGAAAGGCTAGTACGTTTACCACTCGCCGGTGGTGAAACTCTAGCAATCCATGGTGATTACTGTGATACCAAATTGATGATTGTTACCAAGACACTCAAGCTATTGCATGAAGGATACCCTATGCCTTGAGATATACCTACAATTCAATATTATCTAGAAGTTTTCCCCATAGAATTATCTGAATAATTCCCGTCAAGACAAATCGAGTTTAGACTTGATATTATACAAGACGACGCACCGATATCTAAAACTCTATCTATACAACTCCAGGAACTGAACAAACATACCATTAAAAATTGATGCCATAATTGAGAATTGATGATCTATTTGATGAGTTTCAAGGTGGACCTTATCCATACCCGAAGATCGATTACCAACTAGATATCAATAGAAGAAGACCTTCTAAAGACATTTTAGAAACATGATGGGGCCATTATAAGTTTATAAGTCATACCGGTCGGATTGACAATTGTGTCGCAATGTTCCGGAATCTTATGAATAGGATATGAACATCCTACCCGGATAATATAAGCATACTTATTCACAAACCAAGAAAATTCATGAACAACACTTTAAACTGAATTGATGATAGCTAAAGAATGAAACATTTTATATATAAGAATGATTCCTAGAAATCCATTGTCTTGGACATATAATTAGTAAGAAAGGTATACATATAAGTAGGGGTGAGCAAGATAAGGGTCGTCAGACCCTTGAAACTCGGTTACCCGACTTGTAAAACCTTTAATTAGACCCGAATATAATAAGGGTCGGGTTAAGGGTATTTAAATTTCACCTTAAAGGGTAAAAGGGTTTCAAGGGTCCGACGATTTTCAAAGCCTTGACCCGTTTACTAGTTTCTAGATAGATATACATCAGATTCGTGATTAATCTGAAAATTAGGAGATGTTTGTATTTCATATATGATTCATTAGAAAATTCTCATTAGTTAGACTTTGATATATTATTACATGAAAGTATAATTGTTCTGGGATTCTTATATTAAAGTCATATATGAAATATGCAACTAGTAAATGCTATAAAACGAGTTGTGATTACTGCCTTAAAGGGTAAAGGGTCCGGGTAGGGTGTTAGGTAAAATAGTAGGTTCTTACCCTTGGAACAGTCCTACATATAAGTGTGTTAAAGATTGAAGCAATTAAGGATTAGGAAACACCAAGTTCTCCTACCGAAGTGCGGCAAGTTTTAGGCCTTACGGGGAATTATTGGAGATGCATAGTCAATATTAGTTTGAGTTTTGACGATATTAACCCAAAAGGATAAGAAATATGCCTGAAACAAAACTATTAGAAGAAGCTTCTCAATTACTGAGCAAAAGTTTGTATAACTGGGTTTTGATGTAAAAATAGATTTTTCTTTAACTAATGTTCAAATGGTTACTTGATTTAGTCATAATATAAAAAATGAATAATTGGTAATAATTGATTTCCTGGAGTTAAATGGAATTAGATGAAAATTGATAAATGATCATTCATAGATTGAACTTGTAACTTAGGAATTTATTTGATTACTTGTATAAATTGATAATTGTTAAAAATATAAATGTAACTTGAAATTAATATTGATGATAGGTTCATTCTAGAATTTCATAACTTGCTAGTCTAAGACAAGATTCAAAGTTAGATTGTTGATTACTAATAAAGGAAACTTTCTAGTTGATTTAGATTAAAACTTGTCTAATGACTTGATTGATTATTGCATTCATGAATATATGAATGATATATGGTCAGATTTTAATAGTAAACACCGTTATGAAAATCATTAGTTGATAAAAAAGATGGATAATGTTTGTTACTTGTTAAAAATAGAAACTTTATAACTTGGTTAATGGAAAAATATAAAATCAAATAGCATAATAGGTTGCATGGAACCTTGTCAAAGTAGTTAAATGAGATTACTTGACAGTTTGAATTAAATGAAGTTATTGAATTCGGAAAAGTTATTATTAGTAGAAACTTTTTTTATTAAATGCTAGCAATGTGATTACCTTAGATGATATTAAATAAGCAAATAGGACCGTATTAAAAATTATTACAATATGGAAATATTGATGTCTAAACATTGTATTAACATGTTAGAAATAACACATTCACTCGTTGCTAAAAACTAGTAGTTAAGGCGTGAGCATGTTTCGTTAAAATTCAGTTTGGTGTGTATAGTTTGCTATATGATTTAAACTTGAAGATAATAGTGAATTACATGTTATTTTGTGCATATTTGCTGTACAAAATGATTTTGTTTTGGTAATATGACTTAAATAGCTTGTTGGTAACATTAACAGTCGGAATGTTTGACTTTTAACGTGAACGGACGTAAGCTTTTGGAGTTGTTTTAGAACAGCCCCTAAAGTCATAAAATACTTATACATAACATGAGTTAACGTATAAAAGGAGGACAAGATAGTAAAACTTTATCCTAGACGGTTCGTGTCGCGAAAACCGACACGAAAACGTAAAATTTACTATTTTAAGAAAGTAATAACTAGAATGAAAAATAAAGTATTTTTATAAAAAACTTCTAAAACTTAACTATTTTTTATATAAAAAGTGTTTTCAAAAATTTAAAATACAATGTTGCACATGATAAGTAAACTGGTTCGCCGTTAAAACGCGAAATCGGCAAAACCAACCAAAACCGACAAAACGACATAATCATAATAAGAATAAAACTTATAATTTTATAATATTCAAGCAATTACTAAAACATATTTATATACATTTATGTATATTATTAAAGAATACAATGGCTTGTTAGAATAATATGAAGTATGATATTTGTTAATATTTGGTGTTTACTTGTATACATGTATATTTGCTAGTTGCTAATTAAGATAAGTATATATAAGTTAGGGTCTTGTGTGCTTGTGTGAAAACGTAACATGGACTTAAACAAACTGAAAGTCACTTGAATTAATAAAAGGATAAAAATAAACGTTAAAAGAAACTAAAACGTTTGTGTGAAATATTTTAAGTTGAGCAAACAACTTAATATATATATATATATATATATATATATATATATTATTAAATAAGTGTACTTTAATAGTAGCACACGAAGTGTTTTGATATATCTGACATTGTACCTACCGAATGTGAGTTTCCCTAAAAACCCCTAGTTTTTAACTGAAATGTTTTTATAAATGTTTTTTTTGGGGAAAAACATATTCAATTGTTATTTTATTGAAGTTTTAAATACATTTTACAAACCCTATTAAAGTAGGATTAGTCAATTTGGCTAAATAACTGTTAACCGAAATAGTAAGGGCGCAAAAATGTTGGTAGATCTATCGAGGTGACGCCCCCCACTTCCAATCGCGTTGGGTTAAAAGTGGGAATATTTTGAGTTTGGTATGTTTCGAGTTATCATTTTGATAGTAATACACGTGTTATACTCTTTGCTCGATTACAATAGTACGATTTGTTTAAAAGATAAAATGCTATATTTCATAATGAAATGATAAAATGCTATATTTCATAATGAAATGATTATTGTGGTATAATGGTTGATGATCATTATATCATGGGATGATATATATATATATATATATATATATATATATTTAAATATATATATATATATAAGCTATTTTTGTATAATAAAGAGAACTCACCAACATTCGTGTTGATAAACGTTTTTAATATGCTTTTCAGGTAAATAAATGAAGTATTGAAGCTTCGTGAATAGCGCGAGAAAATAGTGACGTGGGTTTGAATGAAAAATGTTGACTTTATATTGGACTTGTAGTTTGAATAAAAATCGTGTAATATGACACGTGTAATGACTCTGATGGTTAAATTAAGTTCAACTTTCGTTAGAAATATATTCTTAAATGTGATTGGCTGAAAACGGCATCTGTTACCACACGAATGACTTAGTAAAAGTCTTCCGCTGATTCAATTAAGATTTTTGGGGTGTGACAAATCAAACACAATAAGTTAATAAGTTACAATTCCGCAACTTATCAAAACTTTCTTATTTTTCGTTGTTGATAAGTTAAAATCCAGAAGTCTTTTTGTATTTGCCAAACAACTTATATAACTAATTAACTTTTTGAAAAGTTAATAAGTTAATAAGTTACAAGAGGACCCAAATAAACAATCCTAAACACCACCTAAATCTTTCTATGTTTAAAGTAGGTCCATAATAATTTTCTCTGTAATGTGCAAAGCCCTAATCTCGCTTGTAATGGTCGTTAACAACCTAACTTTAAACTTGACACTTATGGTTTCTCTAATTACACGAGGTGTATAAAAGCCATAAAAACTCCGCTTTTTCAACTTTGAGAGCTACCCGTGTACTTCCAAACACTATATAACTGTTAATAACAATCCATTGACCATAGTTGACTATCATTGACTTATATTGACCAGACTAGGCATATCTTATAACTGTCTCAAGTCACACCTCAAATCAAGAAATTAATTTACATAACACTTCATACAACAATCTATCAATAATCAACCACCCAAATGTTTAAGTATAGGCATCTCTACAGTAAATGTCTAAATTCTTTAGTAAAGAATATTAAGAACCATATAGTGCATTTATATATATTTCTTTGAATGCAATACATAAGAGACTTATTAAACATGAAGCTTCTCTCTTACTATGATATCGTTTGCCCATTATGTACAAATCGTCATGTGGTTCTCAATGCATTATTGGCTATGAAACGAACATGTTGTATATGCAAATCTAAATACTAAGAAACTTCCTTTACATCTCATGTTACTAGAGAGCCATATTATAATAATACCATTGATCATTATGTTTCATTACAGTTTCAACAAAAATGCAAGTTTCTTTACAAAGATGGTGTTTGCAGTATTATTCAATATTCATCACCAATGATCCAAGTTATGTAAAGCATAACGAAAACAAACAATGATATAGATCTCAATTCTCGATAAGCTTTTACAATGATCCAATGCAGGTTTATAATTTATTACCTGAAAACACACATCATGCATGTTTAACAAAACACTAAATGAACACATGAAGGGTTAAACACTCAAAACATCAACCTGTACTTATAAAAGATCCTTATTAAGCTTATACAACAATCTGATTCTTAATCTACTCAAAACAACTTTTCAAAAGTTTATTATAACAAACTATGTGTTACGGACTAAAACCATTGCAAGGTATGAGACTTGTCTCACATCGTGGGCAATTGATGTGGGGTTTATAAGCTAAATGAGTTCACTCACTTATCAGACTAGTCTTTTGGGTTGAGTTCTTCTGTTTAGCTTGTAACATTGGTATCAGAGCCAACCTCGGAGTGGTGGCCTGGAGGAAGCCAGTCGTGACCAACGTGGCCGTGATCAACGAGGACTCGAAGTGGTGGCCAGGAGTGAGCCAGCCGTGACCAACGTGGCCGTGACCAACAAGGACGTTGGCCCTTAAGGAGGGTGCATTGTTATGGACTAAAACCATTGCAAGGTATGAGACTTGTCCCACATCGGTTGTATGGGCAATTGATGTGGGTTTATAAGCCAAATGGGTTCCCTTAGTTGCATTGGTAGGGCCAGAAATCTTGGGGTTATAGGTATTGATAAGAGTGGGATTTGGATAAGTGGAAGTGGCTTTCTTAGTGTCAAGGTAAATTGTCAATTGAACAATCACAAGAACTCATATAACCATGGTGCCATTGAAGAGCATGGCCTTCAAGATTAACTATTGCAATTTTCAGTTTAAGATGATCAGGAGTACGATCCATTTCAAAGAAATGATCACGTTTATACAACCAACCTTCCACATCTTCACTCGTAAATTTATGGAAATCAATTCGACCATAATGAGTTGGCCGTTGATCCACCCCAATTTGTGACCCTGAAGATAGTATACCAGAATTAGGGTTTTGGCTTCGAAGTAACTGTTCTTGAATTGGAGCGAACATTTTTTCCATCAATTTTTCCATATTCGATTGTAAATCTGCCATTGCAGCTTGCGAAGTAGATTCCATACGGAAAATCATACGTTCATGCTCCTTTAAGGTCTTATCGATCTCCTGCTGGCGAGTATTAACGTTTGTTGTCATATTCGGAATAATGAATTGAACGAATTAGGTCAAAAATGAACGAATTTTTAGGAGAAATTGATCGAAAGAATGATCAATTAAGACTGAAATGAAACACAATCGAACAATTTTAGAGTGAATTAAAGGGAAAATGATCGCAAGAAGATCAACTTCAAAGAACTGAAATGAGATCGGAAAGTGTAATCGGAATTAGGGAAACGGAAATTAGGTCACTGGAGCTCCGATGGATCTGTGCTCTGATGCCACTTGATAGGTAAAAGAAAGAATTGAGAATACATAAGAGAATATCCAACTTTTGCCCATACAACCGATGTGGTACAAGTCCCATACCTTGCAATGGTTTCAATCCGTAACACTATGTAACAAAAAAGCATCTAGCCGTGTTAGTTTTCTCTCGATAAGAACAGTTACAAGGCTCAACTATGTAAGAAACATAACATAGTCGTGCACTCAAATTTCTCATTTTCTAGTGAAAGGGGAAGATAACACATTTATGTGATATGAAATATAATAGTAGTATTTCAGATATTCAACATAACCATGTCCAACGACTTCAAATTTCATCAATAAATATGACATTAATATGTGCATAAAAAGAATATTTCAACCTCATCTATACTTCACCACTAAGCTTATCTCGTCTTGTGGTTACTTACAATGATCAAGTTATATATTACACGATTAAACTTATCTAGCTTTGTGATTACTTACAAACGATTAACTCTTATGTATGTTACATCTAAGTTTATCTAGTTTTGTGTTACTTATCATGCATATGCAAATGCTCGAATGCGTACATTCTCGTAAAGTTACAATATTATCAAACTGACCGGTTACTATTTAAATTTCAAAATAAGTTTCATTTCAGTTGATTAACCGTTGCTGAAACTCATTTTGACATGAAAATCCATCATACTCACCTTTTTCAAATCCAAGCTTGATCCAGCCGTATACGCTTCATAAGTCCGCAATAGCTCATTCTTGCATTTTCACCTATACATATCATTATTTCATTTTAATAGTATTTCAGAAGTTGAAGGAGAAATAAAAAAGAGCAAGTATAATGAGTTATCACCATCTCTTTGAAGGACTTTTGGCGGTCAAACTGCTACCGCTTGTTGACTTAAACATGCCTGTAAGAAAGAATATTAACAAGTGCAATTAGTAAAAATACAATTCCAGATTAAGACTATTCTACATTTTGATAATGTAGACAAGGCCCAATAATCACGTATTTCATTTAGTATGTTTTCTCTATGACATATGAATATTAATTAGCAAAACATGTTTCCTAAGCTAAACTTATAAACATGTTTGAATCAAAATATGGGCAAGCTTCACTTATTAAGCTCAAGCCTAATAATAAGGTTTATTGGATTGTAATAATCCAAACTTTGGCCTATTGGCCGATATTAATCTCAATTTAAGAAATTCCCTAGAATAATCCTAGCTTTCACTCTGTTGGTCTCCACTGAGCCTTTTCTTAACAGGAACTAACCCAGTTAGTTTTAAGGCAAAATATGTCATTTCTACAAATTTAGGGGATAAACAAAAAATATAAATTAACTTAAAAACTCAACGAAATGGCGCAACCACCACCGCGGTCGCCGCCACCGACACCGCGACACTCGACACTGCCACCACCACCACCACGACCGCCGTCGACATCGTCACCACCTCCATTGCGGCCTCCGCCACCGGTGGTGGTGGTGGCGGTGGAGGCAATGGCGGAGGTCGCGGTGGTAATGGCGGTGTCGACAGCGGCGGTCGTGGTGGTGGTGGTGGTGGCGGTGTCGAGGGTCGTGGTGTCGGTGGCGGCGACCGCGGTGGTGGTGGCGCCTGTGTCATTGAGTTATTAAGTTAATTTACATTTTTCGTTTGTCCCCCTCAATTTGTAGAAATGACATATTTTGCCCTAAAACTAACTGGGTTTGTTCCTGTTAAGAAAAGACTCAGTGGAAGCCAATAGAGTGAAAGTTGGGATTATTCTAGAGAATTTCTTAAGTTGGGATTAATATCGGCCAATAGACCAAAGTTTGGATTATTAAAATCCAATAAACCTAATAATAATTATAAATAAGAACTGTTTAATATAACATAAACAAGCAGCTAAGCTCGAGCTCTCGTAAGTTTAAGGAGCTGAACATGAGCCTGGTTTAACAAAATAATTTTATAAATGCTTGCAACTAATTGGTCTTAAACAATGTTAAGAGTACCAAGTGAGTTTAGATGATTGTGTACCTTTTGCAGCTTTAGGAAGATCCTTGGTTACTTTTGTCAGCGGGCGAGAAATTCTACTGCCTGTCTTTGGCCTGCATATCATTTTATTTTAATATTTACTTAAGAATGTTCAAACATGCATGCCTCACCAGTAATCTAACTAACTTGTTTGAGTTATGGGATGATTTAGAACCATCACGGGACGGGCTGCCATCAAGCGAGCTATCCGTGTCTGTTCCCACAAAAACATATACAAAAAAATAAATATATAAATAAATATTTAAGTGCTTGTTTTTCACTTTTAAAAAACAAATAATAATAATAATAATAATAATAATAATAATAATAATTATTATTATCAATTACAGACACTCTCCACATTTGACCAAACATTAGCAACTCTGACCTTCCCCGTGACTTGATATCGGTGACTGCCCCTTTCTGACTGGTTTATAACCGTACCCATCCAACGACATACGGCACGAATGCTTTCGGTTCTCTTGGTGCTGTTTCCTAATTTAGAATTTGGTGATGAAGACCCGTACCTCAATGACCGTTGTCCAACACTCGGTGGGTGAGAGGCTTTCTTTTCTTTAGCTGCTTGTAACCGTTCAATTTCCTCGTCCTTTTTTGTAATTATGGTTTTAAGTGAGGCTACCTGATCATTTCACAAATACAAGAAAATCACGAAAAATATACTTATATTGAACAAAATGATCCAATTACAATAGAGGCAGGTAAATCATATGATAATATACTGTCAAATACCAATCTATATTTATATACTGTCAAATATGGCCTATTATGATATTAATCTAATGCTTTGATTGTAACGGTTTATTATTTAACACGTTTTATACAGTATAGTAATAAGAAATATGCAAAGAGAATTAAAACAAATGGAGGTGGCAATCATTATTCAAATAATGGGTTAGTTTGGGTAAAACTAAATTGTATATGTGTTCATCTGGGTCACCTCAACTTAGTCAACGGGTCAGACTGGCTTACCTTAAATTAGCACCTAAAATTAGTCAACTGGTTAAAACGTTTAACTAACATAAAATTTTTAACTTAACAAAGGTTCAAATAAGTTAGCACCACCAAGGACCACATGTGGAGCCGCCACGGCACTCTGCCTCTGCCACCCCATCCGACATCAACAATCCACCCCCACCAGTGGCATGGGTGAGTGGGTACCTTTTTTTTTTCTGAAACAAACAGGGGTGGGAGTGAACTGGGCACTTTTTTCTAAAGCAACTCATTTAACATGAGGTCGGGGTGGGCAACTTTTTTTTCTAAACTGAATCATGTTAGCCCGGGGGTAAACGAATATATATTTTTTCGGTGAATTGATATTAACTCATTATTAAATTAAAAAAACAAACTCATTTTACACAAACCAAATTAGTACTTGCTCGAAACGACCCAGATTGACCTGGAATTATTTTATTTTTTTTAATTTTGACCCGAATTAACTTTATTATAACCCGGACCCGCCGGGTTTCCAGGCCTAACAAATTACCTGTTCCATGAGCTCCTTGACATTACTGGCCTCTTTGCTACTACGAGCGGGTCCCAGCTCCACTCCAGAGACCCGCTCAGCAAACTTCAATGTACTCAAACTTTCTGCATATGAAGCAGCTTCTGGATTCAACTGCACAAGCATAAGTGTCTTTGCTTGACCACCTGTACCAACAAGTAAAGACTGTAAACAACACATCAAAGATGATTTTGTGGACTATTAAAAAATCCAATAGCAATTGATTTAACATAGAAATGAATGTGAAGTTAAAAGTAGAAAGAGATTGATATGAGAGTTACCTAAAGAGGATTGAAGGACTTGAGTAAGCTTGCTATTTCTGAATGGAACATGAGGACTTTTCTGAGCTAATGCAAAGATGACATCACCAAGAGCCGCTAAAGATTTGTTTATATGTTGCGCTTCCTTGAGTCGGTCCCCAACCACCTCAGCGCGGTCTATTCTTTCACTTCCAGCAAGATCCACCAAATGAAGACCAGCGTTTATAGACGTGCCGCTCTTCAGGTCCGTTCCATGAACATAGATCGTAACAACACTATCAAATCATAAACAAAATCAATATTATTGTTATTATTATTATTGTTTTAGCTGAAAGTATATCATCTTTGACACACTGATTATTAATACAAGACCTGTGTGATCTGCTGCTTCTTTCATTCATGGAAGTAGAACTTCTAGCTCTGTTTTTGAACCCAATCTCCATTACTCTCAACACATCAGACTGGTCACTAACCTCACGCATGTCAGCATCCGGGACAGCTAAACTAGCCGTTGCTAAAATCCCCAGTGTTCGCGAGTTAAGGATTAACACAACATTTTCATCTCAACCTCCAAGTTAATAAGTAGATTGTAAACATTGTTCAGCTTATTAAACAATTTTCTATCCCCAGGAAGTTCAAACTTTTTTACTTACAAATAGGTTGATTCGGGTTATGTTTTAATTATAATGGGTCAAAAAGATAAAATAAACAAATTTAGCAACCATGCCAAAAGTCACATAAAGTGTAAATGTAAAACCTTCAAAAAATATTATATTTGAAAAGCAAGATTATTATTCAAGTAATTAAAAGTCAGTCAAAATAGATAACTATTCAAAAATACAAATACAAATAAAAAATTGGACAACCCGACACGGCCCATTTTGACCCCTAAAGGAACCAGCTGTTTTGATCCAGACCCAACCAGTCCTCCAGTTTGTCACCTCAGATACACATCAACATTTTTTATCTAGTAAGCTGAAAACCTATTAAAAGGATATTTTTTTGGAGCAGCATCGCCTCCTAGCAAGTCTCTAACTTGTTCGTTATAAATTTCAACCATTTGAACTCCCACTTCATATTTGTAAGTGCTTCTACTTTGTGAAATTTTAAAAAGATCATTTAAAGCTCGATAATTCACTCCCCATTCTTCTTCAGTTCCTTTATCAGGACCACTCTTTACAAAAAAAATCAATGAATAATATCAGCCACGCGTAAAAAGCTATAGAAATAAACGTGAATTACAAAAGAAGTTTTCAACTTTGGTCTCATTTCATCCAACAATATTCAAAACTTTGAGCTTTTTGTTTGGGTGAATACAAAGATGGTTGGTTACACACAACAAGAGTCAGACCAAAGTTGGTTTCTTCGTATATAAATAAAACAAAAAAATGCATATACAGAAAATGTTTTCTACCATTGTGTAGGTTTTTCCCGATCCAGTTTGACCATATGCAAATATACACACATTGTATCCATCCAAAACGGACCGTACCAGTTGTTGTATATCTCCATATACCTCAGCTATATACGAAAGTAGATATGAAACATAATTCAAATTGGCACGTTCATATGCATATATATGTAACAGAAAAAAGTTGAAGTACAAGTTGAAGAAAACCTTGAGTAGCATGTGGACCATACACCTTATTATACTTGAATGATCTACGGCTTTCTTTGCCCGGTTTGGAGGGATTGACAACAATTAGCTCCCCATTATCACCTACATAGTCAATGGTTGACTGTTTATCCTTTTGACCAGGAAGAAACGGTCTTATCCGGCAATAAACCCGAATATTTCCTGTTCACCAAAATCTCATAAGTGAGATGAAACTTGCAAGACTTTACATATCAATTGCATCATATTAAGCTTAACCTTTTAATTCTTGAATTTCATTATGCAGCTTCTGGTTTTCTGAAACAGCTTCATCATAACTTTCTAATGCATCTTTCAAAACTTTAAACTTTGACCCTAAACAAGAAGATAATTATCATTAGAGCAGGTAAAAATTAAAAGTAAAGCTGGCCCACCATATTTGCCACTTATGCTCACCTATGAGCTCAACATCTTGTGAGTAGGCCTTTTGAGTTTTTAAGATTTCTTGGCGTATCGATTGAGAATCAAATTTTAATTCCTGAAACAAAACTTGTGTTGGATATACAATAAAATGTATGACATATAAAATCAATGCATTGATTAGTGACACACATATAACCTTTAATGCACCAAGTTGGAATTCAGTTAGTGTTTTGTAAATGTGCTCCTTGTTGGTCCACATTTGAATTTTAGAACGAGAATTAGCTTCAAGCTCTTCAAAGTTGACCTTTGCTTCGGCCAAACGATTTTCAGCTTCTTTCAATTTCTTCTCGAGATCTAGCTGAGATTTTCTAGAAGCTTCTTTTTGGTCTTCAGTTTTTTTCTCACATTCTCCAGTTCTTGCTTCAAAGCTGCAATTTCAGCATTTTGCAATCCTTTTCTTTTTTCTTCACATCCTCATCCTCGGTTTTCTTTTCCTCTGTTGATATCGACTTATCTGGCTGAAATTTTTTTAAAAATAAATTGGAGGGATACATAATAATATAAAAAAAAGCATTGCATACTATGCAAACATTTATCAGTAATAACAATTTTTTTTTTGAGAAAAGTAAAAAAAAAAAACACGAACTCGCCTGTAAAGCTACTTCCTTGCTATTTCCAGTTCTGGTTACATCGACCTACAACAATCCACCAAACTTAACACAGTCACATATATGTTTACCACTTTGTTCAATTATTAAAATTTTCAAACATTCAACAATGACTTTAAACAGTGCCCTTTGAATAAGATGAACCTTACCTTTATCTGATCAAATGGGCTCATCATCATCTGTAACAATGAGAATCCAGTTATTGAGGATGGGCATATAAACTGACTTACTTTTTGTCAGAACTTGGATATTAAAGATATTAATAGAAATCGTTCTACCTTCATGTGATCAAAGTGGTTAATTACAGCCTGTGACAATAAGAATCATGAATAAATATATTGTGAAGAAACCAAACATGTACATGCATACATACATGCATACATACATACATACATACATACATTAAAACAACTACCTTTGTCTCTCCACTGGTGCCATTTGCAAGGGCTTCAAGGACTCTAATCCTTGACTGGTATTTCTCTTCACGAGTTTTAAAAAGATTGTTTTGCTGCAAGCCGAAAATAAATTAAAAAAATAGTAAAGAAGGAACGAAATAATCAACAGAAAAAGATATTATCAGTCTTACAGTTCTTAAATGTTCGGCTTGAGTAGAAATACGCCGTTCTATCTCCTGCACGACTTTCCTCAAAAGGCAAGAAACACGCTGAAATATAATACAAAAAAGTATATATGTTTTCAGATATATAATAGTATGTATGTATGTATATGCATACATGGTGTAATATGGATATCATACATGAGGTATTTCACCATTCTTTCTGCCCATGCCTTTCATCTAGAATCCATTTACCATGCTTAGAAGGCGACTGTGTTGGGGCAATCTGAAACTATAAAAATGTCAACAAAAAATAATACATATTGAGATATTGACGATGGACATATCAAGTACTTAGAAAATCACATCTAAACTGTTTGATTTCATCAATTCTGAGATTTTTGCAGCGGGAAGATCCGAATAGCCACCATGTTTCATCTGAAAAACTTCATGAAATTTATGTCCAGCGTGATGCATCAACGCACCTGCAGCCTCTGCACAAAAGGAGAAAAAACTAAGATTAAGTAAATTTTGGTATAAAGAAAGAAAATTAAAAATAAAGGAATCAATAGAAAGTACCAGGGTTGCGTAAAGCCCGGTGAACTTTTCGAGGCGACGTGTCTTCTTGGAAACCCTCACTAGTTCCACTATGTTTCCATCTAAAAGAATCACTTGAAAACTTTTTGGTGACATGGCATTAGGACTACGTGTTACAACTTTTGGCATAAATGTGCTTTAAGCGTTAACAAGCTTTCACATACTATTTTCATGGATTCCCTACAGGTGTCAGTTCAAATACATACTATCTTAGAGGTGAAACATGTTCCATCGATCTATACATACAGAATGTAACTTATTATTACCTTCTCTAGCTCTGAAATATTAAAATGAGGTAGACCCATCTCATCCATAGATTTAAGAAACCTGCTAACATTTTCTCTATGCGCCTCTGATGAATGATGAGGATTACCATACTAAACATAAGATACAACAGGAAAACATAATCTCAACTTCAAAGGTGTTTTCATATATTAACAAGTTTAAACTGAATAAGAAGATCACACCTCAATATCAGACACGGGTCAAAGTCGGTTCATAAGTCGGCACAGAATAGTGCCATCAACTAAACGAGTTCTCACTCCTCATCTGAAGCATTTACAGGCAGATTAAGATTTGGAAGTGTGCTGTTCAACCACTCTATCACAGATGTCCGCGTCTTAGCTGATCGAGAATAAAAGATCATAACAAATCAGTAATTACACAACAAAAGAATGAAGAATCATGGAGGATTGATAATATATAGAAAACTCGACATTACCGTCATTGGCTGATGTAGGTTCAAAGACGTCACTGCTGGGAGATGAATGTGAAATGTTGAGTCTAGCATACTCTTGTGTGTCACGATCCATGATAGATAGAAGTTGCTAGCTAGCTAGATAGCTCTTGGTTTGGCCATCTGGAGCCAAAAGATCAAACACATGATCTTGGTTTAGAAACATAACATTAAAGTTTGCATGATCTTTAAAAGCAAAACAATATATATATATATATATATACACACTTCATTTGTAAGTGTATCATGATTTCTAAAACCCTAGCCTTCCAACATGTTGGTAACTGTAATTACTTTAAATGTTGTTAAAGTAATTGGCCTTACAATTAAGTGTATGAAGGAGCAGTAGCATTTCAAGAACTCCAATGGCTGGCTTCACAGAGCAAAATGAAGTTCATTTTCTTTATAATGAAGCTTCATAGCAACCTGTGATTATTACTATTGTTATTATAATGCCAATTGGAAGGAGCCAAGCAGAAACTCATCATCACAGGGATTGAAGCGTATTAAATTTGAGTAAATTATGTGAAACCTTGGTGGTGGGGAAACCATGCATGCATAAAATTGTAGGAGAAAGATTAATTATAATATTCAGGTAGGCAATAAGAGAAAATGTTAGCATACAAAAACAGATTTCAACATTAATAGAGGGTTTTTTATTTATTTAACAAACTAACAGTTGGTGGCCGGCATCTATCATATCATATGATAATCATATAAAACACAAAATGCAAACAATAAGAAACTAACCTGATGAGGAGAGAGAGAGAGAGAGAGAGAGAGAGAGAGAGAGAGAGAGAAGGGTTTTTTGGGATGAATCAAATCAAATCAATGTTTTGTTGGTGTTGGATTAGGATCCTGAAAATGATTGGAAGGAATTTTGGGCGTGAAGCATGAATTCAGGAAGATGTCAGGTGATTGATTGGCTATACATGGAAGTTGATCGGACCATGTTGAGAACGCTTATTATTAGTTGCTATAAATAAGACGTGTATAACCCCCCCGGTATTATTTAATTTCATGGAGCAAGATATCATGCATCATCATTTCTAACCATCTTAAAACATATACACGCTTAACCATTAAAACTAAAGAGCATTCATGGAGCAAGATATCATTATCGTTTCTAACCATATTGAAACGTACGCTTTATTACCACTAAAACTATGGATTATTATTATGGTGACGGTGGTGTATACAATTGTTCTCTTAAACTTTTCACTTCGGGTGACATGGGGCGAGTTTGGGGGCGGGGGTGCGCGTTTGAACACCGTGGAGGGTGCGACTTTCTCCAAAATATGGATTCTGATCCATCTTACACCTGACTATATACACGACTTTTATTACCCCGAGCACGACGCTATTCCGGATTCGGATTCAAAGCATGACACGATATTTGCTACAATTTAAGAGGCTGCTCAGCTCTTAGTCGAGCATTGCAAAAGGCTCACAACCACAAAGAGACGACCTCCGCTTGAACGGGATTGTGGGGTTCATAGACGAGAATTGGGTTGGGTTCCTATTTCATCTTGCTTCCACTACTACAATTGCCTTTAGTTCTTCCAAAGTATACTACCTGGGGTTATACCCTAAAGTTGAAGAATCACTTGATAGTTCAATTGGCATCTGCTCTGTGCCGGAAAGTGGCTCATCTATCATTTTCTTGATGATATGCTCACAATTAAAGAAGTCGGTGAAATATCTGTCACTTATGCATGTCTGATATCTCCTGAGGATTGGATTTGAGCGAGTGGTTTTTTACGTCTACGGTCGTAATAACTGACACATGGATTGGATGACATCTGTCAAGATTAGACTGAGGAGGGATATGAAAGAATACCTGAGAATGCATGTATGATTCTATACTTTAAGATCTAGTTTTGTGATATGAATACATTTTATGATTCGATTACGTTAGTGTGTGAAGTGTGTGTTAAGAGAGAATTTTGCAGAGTAACGGGATAAAAATGTTGATAAAATAAGAACTGTACAAATTTAAGAATAGATACAGGGTATTTATAGACGACGAGCTCAACCGTTAGATAGCTCATTCGCTACCTATACGTTATGTTCATTCGTTAAACACTCCTTAATATGCTAACCTCCATTCGTTAAACATCTATAACGAATGGGGACAAATAAGTGGTGTCTCATTCGTTAACATCACCTAACTAATGAGACATTACATTAATAACCAAAATACCCCTATACATTAGTCTATTCTCAAATACGTTAAAACAAAGACCGAGACGTAAAACGATGCTCTAACAAACTCCCCCTCGTCTCGAGCTCTTAGTAATCTTCAACTTTTGAACCTGCTAGTCTTCTAGCCAGCACGGCTATAAATCCCGAATGCATGACAAACTCGAATAACTCTCTAGAATAGGATAGCTCAACCGTTAGATCCAATTATGATATAACACTTCGTTGTCGTATTCAGATAAGTTGACTAGCCACATAGAATCAATAACCCTTATAGGCTTCGTCTTCAAACCCGATCCCAATACAATTACATTCTCACTGGTCTTATCATCATAATACCATCAATTAAATCTCTTGTAAAGACTTTGTGGAAATGTCCTTTAAAGGGACTTTCTTTAATGTGCTCGACGACTTTACTTTAAGTACGAGCTTTCCCCAACCAGTGCGTGGATCAATTTCATCAACATACTTTCGAGTTGGCACCTGGGGCTTGAAGAGCTTGAACCCATACCTTACCTCGTGTAATAAATAATGATAGAACCATCCCGCCAACCGATTACCACCTCAGTTCATGAATGGTCTATCGGCTAATGTACGAAAGTCCCATTGTGACGTGGAAAGCACATCAGTGATATGTTTAAAATATTGAATTCCATGCTCCCACTTCACGATACATACGCTTTGACTCGTACATCCACAAGATAAAGGTACCTTTTATCTTCTTTACCGCAACAAACTTCTTCATTTAATTGCAATTCTCGAGCTTTTGACTACAAGTAATCTTCTTTTTCAGCATATCTTAGAGCCTCAATCATCTTGTTCATCTTTTCGTGTTATGCTTGAACGTATTATCAAAAGCTTGTAACTCGCGTTCAAATACCTTATCTTTACCTTTCTCTTTCTCTTTTTGCTTTTTCAAACGCTCTTCGGCTGCATCAAAATGTTTTGTTGTGAAAAAACGGAATCACTTCATCAGAGTTAACTTGAGTAAACATATCCGGGTATTCCTCAGCCATCATGTTGTTGGGGACATATTTACTGTTTATACTTTGTATTGGGTTCTCGGGTTAATGTCTTGTAATACCGAATTCAACATGTTGAATTCGGTGGGCTTTGGCTTAGGTCGTTGGTAGATCAAACTTATATAATGTGATATGTATTATGCTAGGTTGAGGTTTTGGCTGGGGTTGCTTTGGGCATACACAAAGATCTCTCTTTAAGATTCAAGGGCTTAAGTACCCGACATTTAATATAACGTTTGCTTTGAAGCCTTTTGGTTTTTCTTGTTTGTTTCATCTTGTTCTTGAATCATCTTGTGGTTAGTTTCTGCCTAACGCACAGGATTAGTTGATATCATATTGAAAGATCCGCCTTTGGGACTTACAGATGGTATCAGAGCCTATAGACCTTTTCTAGGCTCGGTTTCGTGATATCAACGATTCAAGATACTAGTTTTCTGGGTGGGTTTGTAGCTGATCTGTTTGTGGAAGATTGAATCTGTGTTCTTCAGGAAAGCTTGATAGATTAGGGATAAGAATCTTTTCAAAACTTGAAATATTTTTAAATCCCTAATTTTTCGACATTGAAATTGGGTTACCAAGCTTACCAAGTCAACATTTCAAGGTTCTCGGGCAAAGATCAACTGTTCTCGGCAACGATTCAAGGTATTCGGGCAAAGATCAA
The DNA here is from genome assembly GCF_021521415.1 of Bidens hawaiensis. NCBI lineage: Eukaryota > Viridiplantae > Streptophyta > Magnoliopsida > Asterales > Asteraceae > Bidens > Bidens hawaiensis. The sequence continues at coordinate 198,694 of NW_027496735.1, forward strand.
CTATTCTCGGCAAAGATTAAGGGTTCTTGGGATCAGTTTGGTGATCTCGGCTCAGATCAAAGGTTCTCGGGATTAGTTTGGTGATCTCGGCTACAAGTGTGTGATATGGTCGTTTTTTGTAGCTCTCGGTTGAGTTCTCGGTCAACCTGTTGAGATTTTTTTCTACATTTTCGGCTGTGTTTTCGGGAATTTTATTGGTTGTGGGCTGCTACTATAGTGGGCGGAATCTCTTTAGGCTATTATTTTCTGAATCTTAGTTAAAATGGATCAAGTTACCAGTGTGTAATCCAATACTGCATTGCATCAAGAGCTGGACTCAATCATGGATACTACCACTCACATACACCGTCTAGTGTCTCATTAAGGGTTTGCTAAGTGGAAGTTCAGATTTGAGAAATACGTTAAGATGAAAGATGCCAAAGTATGGAGAAGTATCCAGGGGTCCTCAACCCATTACTTATGGGAAGACGATGAACTGGCCATAAAGCTTGTCTCCATGTACAGTGACGGTGATTTTGAGAAGGTTGAGGAAGGTGAAAAGGCTCTTGCCACTCTTACCATGACTCTCTCACTGAGATTGCTCAAGGATTCAGAGAGCTACAATCTGCCAAAGGCTTGTGGGAAGCCCTGATTGAGGTGTGGTGAGGGAAATGAGGATATGAGAAGTAGTCAACAGGATCTGTTACGACAAAGGTTTAACATGTTCAATCATGTTCTGGGGGAGTCATTGAGACACAACTCCAAAGATTTGTTACTTTGGTCACTGAGATGCGAACCACAAATATTAATCTGACTCTTATTGAGACATATAACAAGCTTGTCAACTCTCTGCCTCAAAGCTGGGACATGAATGTTGTCGTGATAAAAAAGACAAAGGACCTGGCCAGATTAACTTCGTCAGAAGTGATGGCGATCATAAAGTTTTGTGACATGGATGACAAGCAGCGTGCCATTAATCATGCTACCTCCTACAATGCTGCTGGTTACAATAATGCTTCAAATAACGCTTTCGTATCACAAGATAGCTTTTCAATGTTTAAGTTTCTCAGGTCAGTATGTTCAGCCGCTGCAAGCTCATGACAACTTCTCAATGTTTAAATCTTCTCAAGGTCAATTTGCTCAGCCACCTCAGCCTCCTCCTATTTTCTTTCAACATGCTCTACCAACTAAACCTCAATCAGCTGCTGCAACTCCTAGTCAATCTCCCGCTCAAGTTCCTGCTGTTTTAAAGGAGATTCAAGAAAACATTGCCTTAATGGCAGGTTTCATGAACTGCTACAATGCTTTTCTTGCTGGAAATTTGGTTCATCCAATCATGGGCTGAATTGGATCAAATTTATCCCGATGATGTGGAGGAGATGGATATATCTTGGCAGATTGCCATGGTAGTGTTCAAAGTGAAGAAATTCACCAAGAGAACAAGAAGAAACAACTGGAACATGCATGCTGACAAGAAAGTTGGGTTTAACAAGGACACCCTCAGGTTCTACCACTGCCACGAGCCCGGTCACTTCGCTCGTGAGTGCACCAATCCATAAAGGAGGGAACCAGTGAAAGGGCACCTGTTCAGTAGGTGGTGCCCCATAGAAGAAAATAGGAGTGGCGCTAGAGAGAATGAGCGGGGATTGGTTGCTCAATAGTTTGACTGGAATGACCAGATGCAAGCAGAAAACATAAACAATCAAGCTACTAAATCTTGCTCAGATTGATGCTGATGAAGAAGAGAACAGTGCAAATGAGTTGGTCAAGGATCTTCAGTTTGCTTCATCGCCACCACTCCTCCTAGCTCATCTGAGGTAAGTTCTAAATTGTGTTCTCAATCATGTATTGATAAAGTAGAATTATATAGAATACACAATAGTAATCTTCTTAGAGAAATGGAGGGTGTAACACATGAAAACTTTACCCTTAAGAAAGCTGAGAATTCATTAAAAGATAAACTAGAGGCATAACAAAAGGATTTTAAAAACTTCAAAATGATTTTAGTGTAAAGTGTTGTCACTACTTAGATGTGAAAGAACGAACTGCTGAACTAATCGGTGAGTTAAAGGCTTCTAAGATAGAGATTGCTAAATTAACTAATAAATTTGAAAATCTTGAATTCAATTTTTAGAAATTCGATGTCTCTAGTACCGTTGTTGAATCCATGATTGAAAAACAATTAAAATGGAAAGATAAAAAGGGTGAGGGTATCGGGGTGTAATGATGTTCCACTCCATATAATGATAATAACACTACATCACCTGTTACTAAAGAAGAGGAAGAGGGGGAACCATTTCTGCAGTTTGCTAAGAAAGATACACATGAGACAGTCAGTCGTGGTTCAATAAATCCATTGAACAAACTCTAAAGTGAACGATACTAATGCGTCTACTTCATGTGTAGGCAAAGTGATCATTGAGGATATGGTTGACGTTAAATATGATCCATATGGATCAAAATCCCAAGATTTTAATTATGTTCATTTAAATTCTGTTGCTACTGATGATTGTGTGGGCTTTGTTTTAAGAGCAAAAACAATTGGTTTTTTGAATATTCTAAACTGCAAAAACATTGTGATGTGGTGAAGGATGGAATTTTAAAAAATAAGAAAATTGAAAATTTGTTTTTCCCAAGTTTGTCAAAGAGGGCAGTTCACGTGTTTACACTTGTAATGATTCTTGCCACAATTCTAATGCAAAACAAACAGGTTCACATAAACCATTTGCTCTAGGAGTTGGCTCCGAGCAAATTTTTCATTAAGAAGCAAACATGTTTTAACTGTGGCACTCCTGGACACATAGCCAGAAATTGTCTTCATCGCCCATATGTCCCGTTTATTGGATATGGATAGAGAAACATGCCTCGACGTACCATCAACAAACTAAACTCTAATAATTCCAGGTACAAAAAGGCAAGTTCTTCTAATGGTGATTGGAATCGAAACAAGGCTGCTCATTTGAAATCAATGAATACAAAGACAACCAGGTTTCGAAGGCAGGACTCAAAATCGAATTTGAATCAAAGACCAACATCGGTCTCTGATTAAAAAATTAGTTCCAAAAGAAAAACTAATGTTCCTTATGTCAAGAGGCCGGAGGTCAAGTCAACACCTGTATGAACCATACTGTTCTTAAACATGACTACAAATGGGTGCCTAAACCTTCAGCCTCTGCATCATCGAAACTTCTTGTCCAATTTTAGATAATCAAGAAGACATGTCATGGCAACCGTAACATGTATAGATGAATTAGGTATTCCTAGCACTACTATGGAATGGGTACCAAAAACTAATTAATCTCGCACATCGTGCAGGAACAGCTATGGAGGAATATCATCAGACCTTGGTATGTTGATTGTGGTTGTTCCGGACACATGACAGGAGACAACTCTCAACTGCACGACATTAAACACATTATGGAGGGTATGTTTCCTTACGGGAGGAGAAAAGGGAAAGATCACATAGAATGGTACTGTAAATAATGGTGTTCTTCAGTTTGAAAATGACAACTTTGTTCCAGAGTTGAGACACAGTCTGCACAGTGTCTCGCAGATATGCGAGAAGGGTTATTCAACACATTTGACAAACAAGGAGTGTCTGGTTTTAAACCTAGCATCATTATACCTCCTTGTTGGATCACAAAGAAAAGATAATGCATACATGATCGACATGAACCAAAATGTTCCAGAAAAAATCACATGTTTATTTTCAAAAGTTTCGGAACATAAAGTGTAACACCCCCGCTAAAGCGGAATACGCCGAGTGTGACCTTAAAGATTGCTCAAAACACATGCAACACTATTAAGTGACAATAATATCATTAATTAATTTAAACATCAAGTACACAAGTTTGTAACAAGAAATACAAGGAAAAATACAAGAACAATTAACAACTTGTTCATTTATTAATATAACCTAAGTTCTAGTGTCCTCGTCATGGCAACATTCTCTAAATAAGGTTACCTGTAGCATATATATAAAATAATGTCAACTAAATGAATAGTTGGTGAGTTCACATAAGTTTGGATATAAGTACATAATAATCTACAATTCCATGAACAAGTGTAAATGAGCAAGTAAAGTCCTTTCTAGTTAGGATTTTGCACCAACGTAATCGGATAATAGCGCAAGTAAGTGTCTTTTCCGTTGGTAACAACCAACATACTTAGATCGGGGTCCCTATTCCACTCATAACATCGAGGTCCTGAGT